>NW_006408635.1:7100145-7103539 GCF_000296735.1 Chrysochloris asiatica | reverse complement strand
AAGCGGCCGTGGAACGAGGGATATCATTGCTGATGTCCGATGGATCTTGGCTGAAAGCAGAGACTATCAGAAAGATGTTTACCTGTGCTTTATTCAGTACGCAAAGGTTTTTGATTGTGTGAATCATGACAAGCTCTGGATAACATTGTGAAGTATGAGTATTACGGAACACTTCATTGTGCTCATGAGAAATCTGTACATGGACCAAGTGGCAGTTGTTTGAACAGAACATGGGAATACTGAATGGTTTAAAATTAAGAAAGGTGTGCGACATTGTTTTATTTTTTCGCCATACTTATTCAACCTGAATGCTGAGTAAATAATACCAGAAGCTGGGTTCTATGAAGAAAAACGTGGCATCAGGATTGGAGGAAGAGTCATTAACAACCTGCGATATGAAGATGATACAACTTTCCTTGCTGAAAGTGAAGAGGACTTGAAACATTTACTGATGAAGATCATCAAAGAGCACAGCCTTCAATATGGATTACATCCCAATGTCAAGAAAACAAAATTCCTCACCACTGGACCAATAAACAACATCCTTATCAACAAAGATTGAAGTTGTCAAGGACTTCATTCTTCTTGGATCAACTATCAACACTCAATGGAAGCAGCGGTCAAGAAATCAAACGATGTATTGCATTAGGCAAATCTGCTGCACAAGACCATTTAAAGTGTTGAAGAGCAAAGATGTCAGCTTGAGGACTAAGCCCTGGTATTTTCAATAATCTCATATGTATGCGAAGAAATAAGGAACCCCGTAGAAGAATTGATGCATATGAGTTGTGGTGTTGGAGGAGAATATTGAAAGTGCCATGGACTACCAGAAGAACCAATAGATCCGTTTTGGAAGAAGTGCAGCCAGAGTAGAGTGCTCCTTGGAGGCCAAGATGGTCAAACTTCATCTTTCATACTTCAGACATATTGTCAGGCAGGACCAGTCGCTGGAGAAAGGTGGAGGGTCAGAGAAAAAGAGGAAGATCCCCAGCAACATGGATTGGCCAAGTGGCAGCATTGATGGACTCAAGCGTGGCTACAGTAGTGAGGTTGACCCAGTATTGGGCAGTGTTTCGTTCTGCTGTGTATACGGTTGCTATGAGTTGGTACCGACTCGATGGTACCTAACAACAACACTAATCGGAGAAGCACTTGGGTCTATGACCCACTGGAATTCAAATGCCATGATTCTTTTTGATAGCTGACCAACTACAGGCATAAAGAATAAGTTTCACATTTGTAATTCCTCACAGATAATGTCTCTATAGAGTAAAAGACAACAAAAACATGAACAAAACCCTGCCCATCTAGCTAATCATGTTGTATAACTTTGCTCATATGAGGCTGCTCCGAAGAGTCAGCAGAACTCCATAATCTTTTCATTTCATGTTTCCACAAAAGGACAGAAGACCCCTCATTCTTAAACATTCCAAACAGTTCCAGCTGACTACAGAAAGCTTTGTCTCCTGGGTCAGGAGTGGCTAGGTTCCGCAGGGTAGTTGGGCCTCAGGCATGCTGCCCCATTGGTGGTGTCTCCAGTGAAGGTCTACCATCCTGTTACCTTGTGAGCGCCAATGATGTCAGGGAAGCAGCCTAAAAAGCCTTTGTATTCATGATTGCATTCCATCAGGTAGTGGAGATCTTTCTTTGGCTGTAAAGAGACAGATACACATTGGCTGCTATTAGCAGAGGAATTCAAAAACAGAAGGGAAAGAAAAACCACTATTCTTTCTTGAGTTTTTAGATACGGAACTCCTTCAGAAAGGACACTCAATTATTGAGTGTTCAACATTCAGTCTAGTTTCCCTAAAAGAATCCCAAGACTGCTATGCACCTAGTCCACTTATCAACTAGCTCCTATTCCACCATTTCGCATTTACAACAACAGCAAAAAAATCTCGTACCCGACTACACTGCGCATTAACAAGGTACATCTGGCCTTAATGAATGCCGAGGAGGGAGACGAGAGTAACACTGGCTGTGATGATAGAGGTTATGCGTCAACATGGCTGCTCCGAGAGTCTCAGAGATTTGGCAGTTACGTAGTGATGCAATTTGCCAGTTATATAATGATGTGATTGCATAATGCTGACTTTCACATTAACAACCAGGTGTCTGATTGAGGAGTGGGTGTATTCTGAATCACGTGTTGCAAAGAAACTGATAAAATACCAGATAATTTTTTAGGTTGATGTTAAAGATTTTGAGGTAGTCCAAAATATGAGTAATAATTGTGTGTGTGTGTGTGTGTGTTTGTGGGGAAATAATGCTGTTATGCTTACAAATAAAATTTGTTATTATAGTTTAATGTCTAGCATTAGCAGAGAATAGAAAAATACAAAATACAGAATTTATAAATGGCTACTTTAGTAGTTTCCAACTTCTGTGAATATAATTTTTAACAGGCATGTTAAAACAACACCCCCACCCCACGCCCACTGCCATCAGGTGAACTGTGAATCACAGTGACCGCTGTCTTGGGCTTCCAAGGTTGCAAACCCTTATAGGGGCAGACAGCTTGTCTTTCTCCTGTGGGACAGCTGGTGGGCTTGAACTGCTGAACTTGTAGTTAGCAGTCCTATGTCTAGCCACTAGGGCTCCTCAACAGCGATGTTACAGTTTAAAAATGAATATATCTTGAGCAAATATCAGGAGAGGAGCTAACGACCATTATCTGTAGGTGTTTCCAAGACTCTTTCCCAATGTCTGCTTCTCTGGCTTAATTTTTTTTTTATCTCTGACATCTCCAGAGAGACTGAGGCAAGACACACCCTACACTAATCATGACTCATTAACATAATAAGCCCAGCCCACCCCCATACGGGATTATAACCAAAGGCATGTTCTTATGAAGTGCTGCCAAGCCTGTCCCACTCATAGACAGCAGAAGGCCTCATCTTAGTTCCGGAGAGCGGCTGGTGGGCTAGAACCCCCAATCTGTGGCTCCAAGTCCAGTGTGTATCCTCTTGAGCTCTCCCTACCAAAGGCATGGAAGTTATGATTCACAACGGACATTTTTGGGGGGCACACTTTGATCTAGAACAACATACATAAACATGTGCTTCCTGAAGTTACATGAAGAAATATTTTTAGGATTTGAAACAACTGAGATGATTATTCCCTCTAAAGGAAAGTAACTATGTTTGTTGTTTTGTTAAAAAAAAGAAAAAGAAAAGAAGACTAGAAATTGGACTATTCAAGACTCCATAAGAACCATCCGATGTAAGAAAAGACCCACTCCGTGCCCGTGACTGTACCCCGTGACTGCACCCCCACGGCTGTACCAAGCTCTGGGTACTCACTAGCAACTGGATCCTGAGAACCACACAAGGTAGACATTACCACGGCCAGTGGTGGTGGCTGTGTGCCGTGAACTGACTCATAGTGACCCTGT
>NW_006408635.1:7089638-7100045 GCF_000296735.1 Chrysochloris asiatica | reverse complement strand
CAGGGTTTCCGAGGCTGTAAATCTTTATGGGAGCAGAAAGCCTCATCTTTCTCCCGCAAAACGGCTGGTAGTTTCAAACTGCTGACTTTGAGGTTAGCAGCCCAACTCATAACCACTACACTACAGAGATTAAGGAAGACTTCAAACTGGGGTTAGAGCCAGGGCCCTGCCCACACATTTTAACCCCTCTGTGGCTGCCTTAGTTCCCTAGAGCTGCATGAGGGAGACAGGACAATGGAGGCTGGAACAAGCACAAATGTAAGCTCTCCCAGTTTAGGAGACTACGAGTCCCAGGGCAGGGGAAAGCCTCTCTCTCTATGGGCTCTGGAGGAAGGTCTGGGGCTCTTTTCAGGATCTGTGGATGCAGTGGTCCTTGGAGCACTCCATGTGTCCTGGCACGCATCTTCACCTGAGCTTAGGAGGCTGTCATTCCAGGGATCCTGGGCCGGAAGACACACTATGCTCCCGGCTCTGCTTTCTGGGCGGTATGAGGTCCCTTAGCTCTCCTTGTATTTCTTGTAACATGACACGTGCTGCAGGCCACACCCCTGGGAGACTCCCCTTATATCAGACCCAAGACCAAGAGCAGAGTGTGTCCTGAGTAAGGGAATTGCATCACACCCTAACTCTACCTCATTCACATAAACACAATTGAACCCTCATTAACATTAACACAACTGAACCCTCATGAACATACACATAACTTAACCCTCATTAACATAAACCAAACTGAGTCCTCATTAACATAAACCTAACTGAATCCTCATTAACATAAACACAATTGAGCCCTAATTAACATAAGGAGTCCTGGTTAATGCAACAGACTGCAAAGCCAGCTGTTTGAACTGCAAGGTCGGTAGTTCAAGCTCACCAGCTGCTCCTGGGAAACGCTATACAGGGTCGCTATGGGTCCGACTCCACAGCACTTCCCAACAACAACACAATTAACATAAACATAAGGACTCCTCATTAATGTAAAAGGATCCTGCCTCATAAACACACAAGCTATCCCCATGGAAGGGATTTTCCAACTCAGAGGGACACTATATAGGATTTTCAGGACTGGTAGAGTAGTGGTTACGAATTGGGCTGTGAACCTTAAGGCCAGCAGTTCGAAACTACCAGCCGCTCCGAGGGAGAAAGATGAGGCTTTCTGCTCCCGTAAAGATTTACAGTCTCGGAAACCCTGTACAGGGTCACTATGGGTCGGAACCAACTCAACAGCACTTAACAACAACAACCAACCTTTATGAGAGTAGACAGCCTCAGCTTTCTCCTGCTTAGAAGTTGGTGGGTTTGAACTGCCGACCTCATTGTTAGCAGTTCAATATCTAGCCCACATGCTACCAGTGTTCCATCAACACAGAAGTCAGGATTATAACACATCACAAGAGGAAGAATAATTACAACTAATCACAAATAGAAGACAACCATACACTGCAGAGAATCATGGCTTAGCCAAGTCCAAATCTGTATTTCTGGGGGACACATTCAACCCATGAGTGGCTAAAGCAGGTCTTGTTGTTGTTAGGTGCCATTGAGTGGGTTCTGACTCATAACGATTCTGCATAAGGTTTCCAAGAAATTTGAAACACCAACCTTGCAGTCCAGCACTTTAGATGGAAGTTATTCATTCAGATTTCTTGACAACAATACATCTACCCACATGAACTTAACCTAAAGACACACAGGAACAGAAAGGAAGAGGAAACCCCTGTGGAGAGCTTTCTTGCTTCACATTAAGTATGCGGATCAGGGAGCACACACAACCTCAACCAAAATCCTGGATTACGGTAGTACCTGTTCTGCCACGAGGTTGGCAATTTCTTCGTAAGTTTTTCCTGCTTCTGTTATTGCATTATTGAGATCGGTCTCTCCTGGAAATGAAGACACATCAGTGGTTTTAGGTTATAAATATTTTTTGGTGTATCTTAGTTAAAAAAAAATGTATTATAGGAAATTTAACACATTTTCAACACTAGAGAGACTAGTGTGATGACTTTCCACTTCTCACCCAGCTCTACAAGCAACAACACGCGGCCCTACCTTTCCCACTCATTGGACGTACATGACATTTCACCCGTAAATATGTATTCTATCAAAAGGTAAGGACGCCTTTAAAATCAGAACAATATAATGATCACATCTCAGCCAATAATTCCTAACACCAATGATTCAGTTAGTGTATAGACAGTGTAAGTCGTAGCTTCTTGAGTTAGGATCCAAAAGCCTGCATGGCATACACCGTGTGGTACATACAGCTCTCTGATGCTGCTAGACCAGGAATACTTTAAGTGGGGAGCTTTCACAAACAGAAGTGTATTTTCTCACAGCTGGGAAGTCTGAAAGCAGGGCGCTGTCTCTAGGGGAAGGCCCTTGTCTCGGCTTCTCTAGAGCTCTTCCCGGGGCTCCTGAGGTGTCTGGGTAGCATTTGTCTTTCCTCAGTTTGTGCCCAAGCTGTTCTTATCACCACTCAAAAGGCATCAGATGCAAGACACACTCTACACTGACATGGCCTCAGTAATACAATAAAGAAAACCCCGTTTCCAAACGGATTCCATCTACAGGTAAAGGAGTTAGGGTTCCAACACATGTTTTGGGAGGCATACAATTCAATCCTCAAAATACCCGATGGGTTTCCTAAATTTATAGGGTTCCCCCACACATTTATAATTTTTTTGGTTGTTGTAGACTAAATGGCAGTCCTGGGGCCCAGCAGACTTATGCCATTTCATCACTAATACATTTCCAGCTCAGCTGCTAACCAATAGGTGAGTGGTTCTACTCCAGCAGCTGCTCGGTGGGAGAAAGACGTGGAAACCTCATTGGCCAGTTCAATTCTGTCCTAGGGTTGCTATGAGTTGGAATAGATTTGGTGGCAATGGATTTGGTTTTTGGCTTTATGGATTAAATTGTCCCCTTAAACTATAGGCTGAAGTCTGTGAGTGGGAACCTGTGCGGAAACTCAGACATTGTACCAGAGCAGAGTGGGTTCTACACCAAATCCCTTCAAAGCGGTGCCCACCAGACACAGATCCAGCATATCCTAGTAAAGGCCAAGTAACGCCGAGAGACACTCAGGGCTGCCAGACACTGAGAGAGACAAGGAGAGGTCTTCTAGAGCGGACAGCAGAGCCCTACTGACTCCTCGCCAGTAAGTTCCTGTTTGTTCAAGCCACCCACGTGAGGTATTTTCATTAAGCCAGCAGGAGGAGACTTGACGAGTGTTGAAGAAACCAGGTCATGTGCCTCAGTACCCACACTCTGCAAGTTACCTCATTCCTCTTGCCCCTCGATTTTCTTTAAACTAGTAGAATGAGGCGTGCCTGCAGTATGGCAGACAAGAGGCGTTCTTGAATGGAGAACTGCTGCATCCTGAGTTGGTTTGGATCCTGAATTGTACCCTGTTCATGTCCCTAATAAACCCTAAAATCGTGAGTATTGTTAGGAGTTGTGTGTGGCCACTGCAGTGGATGATGGAACCCAGATGTGAAGCAGAGAGTGCTATGGGAGGGTGTCAGAACAGGGTAAAGACGGTTGTAGGGTGGAAGCACATCTGACTTCTGCTTCATAGCAATTGGCCTTGGGCTGATGGCCTTGGGTTGTAGGGTGGAAGCATGCTTCATAGCAATTGGCCTTGGGCTGATTTTGAGTCTCTGGGAAGCCACGTGAGGTCAGATATGGTTCCCAGTGGTTTTTGCTTGTTGTCAAAGGGGGTACCAATGTAGACATTCATCTGGAACACCACAGGGGAGATCTACACTGACAGATGGGCTGGCAACAATCATGACTTAAGGAGACTTAAAACAACATGCATTTGGTTCTTGGTCAAATATCTTTCCTTCAAATGAACTTGGTGAAAGCAGGCCTTTGTTGCACAAAGACTGGACTCTTCAGAGTTTGGCCGAGAGGAGAACATGAGAGGAAAAAATTGTGTACTCTAGCTACTGTCCCAGTAAAACAAAAGAGCTACATCTGGGAGTGAAGAAAGGCCAACAATGTTGGCAAGTGAAGACTAGTGACTTCAACCCTCTACTTTGCTCAAAAGTACTAAGCAGATATTTCCAGCGTCCAGAGGGCAGCAGCCCTGCCAATGCCTGTGTCAGGACAAGGGGGCTCAGCTGCAGAGTCGTATCTGTTTCCAGGGTGGGCAGTCTGGCCCAGGGACTGAACGAGCAAAGGTTACCTTGATAACCGCTAGAGCTGAACACGGCGGCTAGACTCTGCAGGGCCTTCCCGATCTTCTGGTACTCCTTGGGCAATGCTGAAAGAGAGGCCGGAGTAGACAGCTGACTATCGTCTGAGCACATGGAAATGAAGTTAGACTGTTTTCTAAAAGGGATCACTTCTCTAATCAAAGGATGTGAAGTGATTTAGTGTAGTCCCTGTTCTGTAGGCAATCATGGATGTGAATGGTAGGTGTTACTGTTAGGCACCAGCAGGGTCCACAGTCTCATTGATGGGAAGCTCAACAGGAGACGATGCAGAGATTACAAATCACCTTCACACAGCCGGCCCCACCCGCACCCCCACCCCAAGACCCTGAGCCCAGGAAAGCAATCACATCTTCACTGGGGGACAAGAAAAATCAGGGCCAGAGAGCTAAGAAATGTCAGAATTGGCATTTGGGATTCCACTGTGTTACACATGCATGTATAAACAATCATTAAGAAAGGATGACCCCAGGACCAGCAAGAAGGAGGAGCCTGAGATCCCTACCTAGATAAGCAGTGACAGCAAAGGGGGGTGGGGGGTGGGGAGGCAGAGGTGGTGGCCTGGAGAGACAGAGCAGCTGTGGGCCCATGGACTGAGAAGGCTGTGCCTGCAGACAGAAGGCTGGCTTGCAGAATGTACCCTTTGGACATTTAAAAGAGTATATATTGTTTTGTTTTGTATGTGTGCATCAAATATTCTCGCTTTGTTCATCTGTGAAATATAAGATGTACATGGGGAACCACCCAGAGGAAGTAGTTTAACTACTGTTGTATGGAGGGGATTGTGATCATTGACATGAAACAAAGAGAATAATTTTGTTGTAAAGCTGATGATCTTGTCTATACACCTTTACCCAAGTCACAATAAGAAGGTAAAGAAAATTACAAGTGAAATTGTAAAAATAAAATTTAAAAAATGAAAGAAAGAAAGAAGGGAGGTGGGTGAGAAAAAGAGGAGAGAGCATGAGAGAGAAAGGAAGAGGAAGGGAGAGAGAGAGAGGTAACTAGAACAGGCTTCACAAGTCCAGGGAGGGTTTTCTCATCTGTGTAAGCACAGGATGAACTGAATGCCCCCAAGGTCCCATCTGGCGCTGTGATCTAAAATTCCTGAATCATTCTGAATAACTTCCCAAAGAAATGTCCCTATACCCTAAGCTATCCATGAGATGCTTTTCCAAAGAAATGATTATTTGTATTTGAAAACAGCAATTAAAGACGAAAAACTCAACTATTTATCGTTAAAAACATCTACAGACACCAGTCACTGTTGAATTGATTCTGACTCCTGATGCCCCCACTACACCAGAGTAAAACTACTCTATAGGGTGTTCAATGCCTAACTTTTCAGAAGATTGCCAGGACTTTTTTATGCGATGCCTTTGGGTGGACTTGAACCTCCAACCTTTTGGTTCAAAATCGGCCGTGTTAATACTTCGTACCACCTGGACACTCCAAAAAAAAAAAAAAAATGTCTAGGCTAGAGAATGAGAGGTAAAAGACTATGAACTCTGACAATCAGCAGCCATGAATCTAAACTGTATTAGCTCAGTTAAAAATTTTTTAAGTTAAAAAATATATTTTTTTATTTTTCAAAAATGTATTATTTCTATTTTAACTCCACGTTCCTTAAGTATTTAATTTTTACATTTCTTGAGTGAAGTCAAACATGTAAACTTTGTCATTTGTCCAAGTTTAGGAGGCCTGGTGTAGTGCTGTGGGTTAATGCACTGGATTGCAAAGTTGCTTTGAAGCGCAATGTTGGCGGTTCAAGCTCACCAGCTGCTTCCTCGGCACCCTATACAGGGTGGCTATGGGTCAGAACCAACTCAATGACAATGGCATTTAACAACAATTTAACACTTCAATAACAACAAAAATAATAACAAAACCAAAAAAATCTCCTCCCCAACTTCCTGTCTGTCAGTGACAGTCCATTGGGGGTGGAAGTGGGAGTTGGGGGCCAAGTCCGACAGATCACTAGAATTATCTGGAGACCCTAATGTCTAGCCCTCCAACTACACACATTCTGTGTGAGTTGTTCTTGGGAGTCTACTCTTTAGAGATTTTAGAACAATGTTAAGCTAAAGATTCTGACGGCCAGCTAGATGTGTAAACCGCTGCAATAAAGCATTACAATGAAGACAGGGTATTTTGGTGGGTTTTCTTTTTTTGGTGTGTTTATGAAATAGAGAGTGAAAAAGGAGCAGAACTGATTCTTATTTTATGAGACTGCTCTGAAGTTCTAAGATTTAAGCTCAGTTAATTTTAGTAAACCATCTTCATCAATTGTTTGCTCTTTAGGACCATAGTTTTCCCCTCTGTATCTGGAATATGTTTCAGCACACAGACTATGCTAGTTTTCTCCGCACAGTTTTGTGATTTTTAGAAGACTCTTCTGTGTGTGATCCGAAGATGAGGTGTGAGTCCTATCTTACACCAAGTGTCTCAGGCAGCATCCTCCCCATAGACAGGTGGCCGTAAGACAACAAACAGTCTCTATCTTATACATTTGGTTGTATGGATTATACAGGACAGAGCTGACCAGATGTCAGACATTAGAGACTTAATTCTTTGAGAGAAATCATACTCCTAGGATTTGGTGCTATCTGTGGAGCATATGACTGGCTGGTTCGCACGCATAAAAAAGCCTTCCTGAAAATAAAGCAGCAGCAGCTCCTAAAAACTGTACAGACTTAAGGGATTTGCTGCACTGGCCTTGGAGGAGGTCACCGGCATCACCCTGCAGGTACACTAGCCCCAACTCCTGCCTAGCAGTGTGCCCCTCCCCTGTCTTAGAGCTGAGTCTCTCCTGAATGCTGCATTTGAACATATTGATTTAGCAGATGCTATTGTATTTTCTTTGTCAGGGAAAAGGAGGAAGCTGCTTGCGCTCCAGGTGTCCCTCAAGCATCGACAGGAGGTCCTCTACGAATTATTTGGTGGATAAAGTAATTCGCCAAAGATGGAGTCATTCAGTGCAGGGCAGGGGCTGGTGGTTTACTCTGTAAAGGACCACACAGTAAACACATTAGACTTTGAGGACTACTCAACTCTGCTACTGTAATGTGAAAGTGGCCACAGACAATATGTAAATAAATGGGTATAGCTGTTCCAATAAAACTTTATTTATAAAGATAGGTGGCAGGCTGATTTGGCCCACAGGCTGAAATTTGCCAACCCCTGATATAAAGCTGAGATGTTCAGGTCTGGATTTAATCTTCATATTGCTACTTACTGCCTTTGCTCTGAGAGTTTAATGTCGTTGCTCTTTGCCATTAAGTTGGTACCAACTCATAGAGATCTTGCATAGCGTTTCTGAGAGCAATTGGTGGGTATCAACTACTAATCCTGCAGCTGGCAGTCCAGTGCTTATCCTACAGCACCACACCAGGGCTCCCCATTTTAATCATTTACCCAAAAGTCACCGCACATATATTTTCCTTTCATTAAAACTATTCTCCTTTAGGATACAAACAAAATAGCACCTTAAAAATGTTTACAGAAACAGAGAATGAAGTTCTTTCCCCTACTGAGTACTACGTTGTGGATATGAGTTTTAAAAGTGAGCATATAATTCCAAGTGGAGGTCATTTTTATTTATTTAGGCATTCACTGGATACAACCATATTCCCATAGGGTGGGTTGTCAGTAGGACCCCCTTCTCCTGAGACTAACACAGAGAGCCCACAACAAGGACTGACTTCCCTTCGGGGACGAGGATGCTGTGCTATCAGGGTAGGATGATGCAGAGGAACCAAACCCCAGCATGTTGTGATGGGAAAAGTCATCTGTTACATTCTGAGCTCAGCAAGTCACAGGGCAGCGTCCTGTGGCATGACCGCATGGCTGGACACCTGCCTGGGCAGTTCTGTCCTGGACTACTGGGCTAGAGCTGTGCTGGAAGAAACGGCTGAGCAGAACGCCCGTCTACAAGGGAAGGAGGGTAACAAGAGATCCCGAAGGATCAGGAAGTAACTGGCAGGAAGCTGGGTGACACTTCCCCAGCAGATGCAGTATGACACGCCTCACATGTGATTGCCTACCATCAGCTAGGCTGGGTTTTCCTTAAAAAAAAAAAATGGCTTTAGTCAAATGCACACCTTCCCAAAGGAGTGAAGATTAAACAGCAAAATCATGAGATTACAAACAGACCACGGATGCACGTAAAAAGAGTCCGTCTCCACAGATTACGAGCCCGTAAAGAACTGAAGAGATGTGAGCTTGGTGGTTTTCTGAGATGCTTTGAACTGGCTTTGTGAGCATTTGTTTTCTAATTAGGACTGAGGAGTGAGGCTAATTAGATCACAGGGATGACAGTACTTCAGTGGGTGCAGGGTGCCCCCCAAGTGTCACAGGGGGCCACTTACGTCCCGTGCACCGCTTCCAGTGCTCATGGCCCACCGTCAGCAGCTCCTTTACGCCGTCGTCCATGGCTCTGGTGAACTTGCTGACGGCGTCACACTTCTGCTCTCTGTGGGCAAAGACAGCCTGTCACTGAGCCAGAAGGCCCGGCCAGGGACACCACCACACCTTTGGACAAGTGTTCCATACGGTGGGACACACGCAGCCCCACACAACCATAGGCTCTTGGTTTTCTTGTATTTTAACAACTACTGTTTCACTAAATTGGTCTTAAAGACAGGGCTGATTCAGGTGCTTTACAGAGCTACTTAAAAGTCCCTCAGGTACGGGTTCACCTTGCTTCTTCCTCACTTCCTTGTGATTTTTAAACGAAAATTTCTCTAAAGCAAATAAAAGCACCATTTGGTGAATATCTTCATTAGTGAAGTTCCAATTACCAGAAGTACTGTCAAATTGTGGCTATAAACAATAATATGGGTTACTCATGGTGGCTGTTCCAAGTTCTTTACCGAGTCACTGAACATTAACATGTTAACATACACAACCATGGCTAACTGACATGAAGGCATCTACTTTGAAAGATGTGTGTAGTCTGTGTGCCAACACAACAAGACCATCACCACATACCACGGACTAACAAGAGCAGAGGATAAGACACTACACAGTAGTGCCCTGAGAGATCATTTTTAGTTAAAAAAAAAAAAAATCATTTTCCTGTAGGTACATATGTACAGAAGGGTTGCAAAGACAACATCAACATGTTAACACTGATTTTCTGTCTGGGGAGTTTGTTATTTTTTAAATTGCTTATTGCCTTGTCTATAGTTCTGGTAATACATAAGTAATGATTTTATGGTAAGAAAAAAGCTTCTTAAAATAAAAAAAAAAAAGGAAAAGATAAAGCCAAGTTTTCTTATTAGTCCTTACTCCAAATTTTTAACTGGGCCTACATTTGAAAAAAGATGAAGAGCAAGAAATTTAAAAAGATACAGGAAAAGCAGGTTAGCGGTTGCTCCTCTCAAGGCAGTCCCCGGAGGGATTTTGCTTTGCCGACTTGTATGTGGCGGCCCCTGGCTGCACGCCACTCCTTTCATCAGACTTTATTGCAGTAACCACCAAGCAGTGTCAGGGCAGAAGCCAGCGGCTTCCAGGGGAGCCGACAGCGATCTCGTGCTGTGGTTTTTGTAACCACAGGTGCTATCTCCCTTGCCCTCTGACCTCTGACGACAAGCCCTGCTCATTCACCAGCCTAATGTGACCACCCAAGCTCCAGCCCGGGCCTTGATCTGTGCGCCAAGAAGGCAGATCAAGCTGGAGGCAAAGGCCCCTTTGGTAGTGTCTCTTACATTTCCAGTAAGTCCAAGTCTGGGGCTTCAGGTTCCATGGTGGAAAATACCATAACTCCCACCAGCTCATCTTTTTCAGCCTTCCTCTTTCCGGTTTTCCACTCCTAGAAGGAAGCACAACACAGCGTTAAGGGGACAGCAGTGTCAGACTAGCCTTGTGGAATTCCCTAAAGACTCGGCGGCCTGACCATCTTTATCTCATTTTCAGGAAGGACGCCCTGAGCCACTACCCTCGGCATTCTGGGCCAAGTGCCTGTGCATCTCCAACGTAACCACTCTTCAGAGTGGCCCTTCTGAGAACAAGTCTTTGGGAGGGAACAACATATATTGTTGCTGTTATATGCTGTCGAATCAGTACTGACTCTGTATAGGGTTTCTGAAGAACGGCTGGTAAGTTTGAACTGCCAACTTTGGCTTTAAACTGACCTTGAGGTTGAGTGCTTATCCTATAGTGCCATACCAAATTATATAGATAGATAGATAGA
>NW_006408635.1:7088122-7089215 GCF_000296735.1 Chrysochloris asiatica | reverse complement strand
TCTATATATATATATTTTTTTTTCTCTATCTCTCTATCTATGCATCTATCTTTGTAATACTGGTGCTGCAGGAGAATTCACTGAACCATAAGGCCGGTGCTTCAAACTCACCAGCTGCTCCTTGGAAACCCTTTACAGGGCGGCTATAGGTCAGAACCGACTTGATGGAATGTCACAACAACAGTACTCGTATACATAGTAACTTAGATGAGGGAGCATGGTGACTCCTTAAGACAAACACTGGACTGCAAACCACAAGGTAAGTGGCTGGAACCCACCAGCTGCTCCCAGGGAGAAAGACGAGACTTTCTAATCCTGCAAAGGTTTACAGCCTCGAACACCCTATACAGGCTCACTGAGTCGAACCAACTGGACGGAACTTAATAACAACACAGAATGATACATTGTGCATCTCTTACTCCTTCATTATTTTACAGCTTCTTTTGCTCAAGCGTGTGCTTCTGAGCTATATCCGCCATCTGTGTGTCTGAAGCTGTGTTTGCATCACTATGAATACTCCTCCTCAGTGGCTTGACCCCTCTACTACTGGAAACCCCCCTCCCCAGGTTATAAAGAAAGCTGCTTAGTCATGCTCCTCACAGATACTCCGGGGAGTGGGACTGCTGGGTCAGCTTTGACTGGATAATGTCTACTGGTTTCCACGGCAGCCTTCCCACCTTCCACTATTGCCAGCAGTGGGCGCGCTAACTGGTATCTCCACCACCAAGATGACACCAGGCCTGCCTAAGTTTAGCCACTGTGGGGAGTACAAGGTGGTAGCTCACTGTGATTTTAATTAGCATTTCCTTAATTACTAATGAAATGAAGACGCTTTATATGATGTGGTGGTCACTCAGAGACCTTTTTGTGGTAAGCATGATCAAACCTTCTGCTTTTTTCTACTGGGTGAGTCCTTTCTGTGTTTATTTCAGAACTCCTTCCCTGCTCTGGGGGCAGGAACATATGAAGACATTCTCCCAAGTTTTCTTCTAGAAGCCTGATCGCCTTGCCATTCACATTTCCATCTGCTAACCAACTGGAATTTGTCTCCTACACAGAAACTTTCAGGCAAATCATGAGTAGAGAGAAAAAT
>NW_006408635.1:7086827-7087727 GCF_000296735.1 Chrysochloris asiatica | reverse complement strand
AACAACAACAACAGCATAGACATTGAGCATCCCCCCTATGAAGTCTTATTTCTTCACAGACATGGAAGTCGGTGGCAAACTGATCAACATGTGCAGGGCAGTCATCAGAAAAAAAGTCCCAGTACTAGTTTATAAGTATTCCTAAATGTCACTCTGCATTAAGATACAACCTTTACAAGTACTTCTTATATCAAATCCTTGGCAAATCAACCAAAAGCCTTTCTTAAAGCCCACTGGGCAGCCATGCACTGAGAGACACTGATGCTCCAATCCTCTCAATGATTACCTGTAAACGCTCAAATGGGCCTCCCAATTCTAGAAACAACTGAAAATAAGCCCAAATGATTCTATAAAGTACATGACTATGTCTGTCAACACACACAGATAGAACCTGAATATTTCAATTTGTTTGTATGAATGTTCTCACTTCAGCTGGACCGAAGAGCAGCCCAAATTTCAATGAGGCATATACAATGTCCTATTGTTTGACTAAAGCCAAAAATAACTTAATTGCTGTTATCCTTTGTCAGTATTATTTAGAATCGGCCACTGGCTTCTACGATGCTCTGGTTCTGTAGAGTGTTTTCTAAAATAATGACTATTTCTTATGAAAGGAGAGAAATTTTGGAGAGAACACCTTCAGAAAACAAAAAGACACAAGAAAGAGTATAGTAAAAGCCTGGTTTACCCAAAACAGACAATAATGAAATAGGAAACAGACAGTTTTTCTCTTGATTTTGAGAAAGAGCAAATGACTGTGGGCAGATAATGACCCACAGGGTCAGCTGGGAGACCAGCACCACTGACCTCACCTCTCCCTTCAGGGAAAAACAATGTGGCCCTACTGTCCCTCCCCACAAGGCTGTCACACTGTCACACAGAGGATGGTCACTCTGTCCC
>NW_006408635.1:7084045-7086414 GCF_000296735.1 Chrysochloris asiatica | reverse complement strand
GGAACTTTCCTAGATTTTAATGCATGCAAGGAAAATTCATAGTGGCACTGTAGGATAAGCACTTTACCACAAGGTTGTTTTGAACCACAAGGTTGGTCGTTCAAACTCAGCAGCCGCTCCTTGGAAACCCTGTACAGGGCTGCTGCTATGGGTCAGAACAGGCTCGACGGCACTTTACAAATAACACCACCACCTTACCTTTTACCCCTGCCCACCCTGGGCTGAGTTTTACACCGGTTTCTGGGAAACATTTGGGCAGGGAATTCTTTCATCTCCCCTGACTCACATCTCCTGACTAATATCCTGGGTTGGGAAGAGGTTTCTGTCTTCTCATTGTCTTTGGAGGAAATGAGGCATAACCAGGGAACCAACACATTTGCAGCTCCATTCAGACATGAGTTCAGTGTGAACATGACAGACCCTAATGACCTCTAAGATTGCTGTCGTAACACCTCCTACCTTTTCGTCCCGGAAGTTGAGGAACTGCTGGAAGACCTCACTCTCTGCGATGACTGGGTGCCTGCACATCCTGGTCACCCAGGCCTGCAGTCTCTCCATGCGCATTTTGATGAATTCTTCCTCAAAGCGACCTGCGCGAGACCAGCCAAGAGTAATGTTCAACTCTGTCCGTGATGGAGTAAGATCACTTAATCGAGACACCATTACGTGGCCAGGGCTGCTTGTAGGAAGCTACTTGTGGTTGTTAAGTGCCATCAAGTTGATTCTGACTCATAGCGACCTTATATGGGGTTTCCAAGGAGCAAGTGGTGAGTTTGAACCACAAACCTTGTGGTTCACACTGACCTCGCTTTCTAGTGCACTATCCTGCAGCGCCACACTTGCTGTTGTTAGGTGCCATTGAATCGGTACCAACCCATAGCAACCTTATGCACAGCGGAAAGAAAACATTGCCCAATCCTGGGCCAACCTCACTATTGTTGCCACGCTTGAGTCCATCGATGCTGCCACTTAGTCAATCCATCTCGTTGGGGGTCTTCTTCTTTTTCTCTGACCCTACACCTTACCAAACATGAGTTTTCCTCCAATCCTGATGCCATGTTTTTCTTCGTAGAACCCAGCTTCTTGGATTATTTGCTCAGCATACAGGTTGAATAAGCATGGTGAAAGAATACAACCTTGTCGCACACCTTTCTGAATTTTAAAACACGCAGCGCCACGCTAAGAAATGCTAAATTGTGGCCACTGGTCACTAACGTAAATCGGGCAATATTGAATGTGCAAAGTCCACCAGAGGATGTGAGAGACGTCTTAGTCTTTAAAGAAGGAAAGTTGTCATCGTCTTTAATATCCTATGTTGGCAAGAATAAGCATAATCACAAAATGCCATCGTCGTCATGGATTCGGAGAGGACTCAACAGATTTCAACACTCACTCTCACCTCCATAAGAAAACCCATCTATTTTCTTACAGATTCACATTACTCTCTTATTTTGGACATGCTATCAGAGGGACTAGTCCCTGGAGAAGGACATCGTGCTTGCTAAAGTAGAAAGACAGCGAAAAAGAGGGTGACCCCAGTGAATGGATTGGCACAGTGGCAGAAGCAATGTGCTCAGGCGTAGCAGCAACAGTGAGGCTGGTGCAGGAGCGGCAGTGCGCACGGCGTCACTAGGAGTCGGAACCGACTTGACTGCATTTAACAACACCCTGATGCTAGATGCTGGGTAGCCACACAAAGTCTACAAAAGAAGCGAGTGTCCCAGAGGAAGTGAACAACTCCTGCAATGTAGGAAATTTCTGTATTTGTAAAAATGTGTCCTGGTGCGATATCATTTATAAACCTACACATGTAAATTCAGTACTTGCAAAAAATGAGTCAGGGCTGTAACTGCTCTCCCCACTTGTTTTTAAGTTAAAGTGAAAACCAAAAAAGAGTTTCTTTTTTCTATGAGTACAATACTAAAAACACCAGAACTTCAGGCCACAGTAAAACGGAGTTTACATTGTGATGTTTCAGCAATAAAAGCTGAAAGTAGTCAGTACACATACTAACAGATGCGGGAACACTGAAAGTTTCCACAAGCCTGATAAACGAAAATTACTACCAGGCATCTGGGGTGGGATTCTGTCTACTGTTCAGTACAATCACCTAATCCTATCAAACACAACAGTCCGCTTTCATTATTGTTACCGAATTTAGAAATCCATTAGAATACTCAGTACCCAAGTGTCCCCAGATATTGAATTTAGCAGACCACAAAGCTACTATTAATATGTTCAAAGAATTAAAGGAAAACATGCCTTAAAATTTAGAGACAAGAGACAAATTATAATAAGAAATCAATACAAGAGGTTTTCAAGGCAACAGAAATTATATAAGCACAAGGTGAGTGGTTCAAACCCACTAG
>NW_006408635.1:7060881-7083030 GCF_000296735.1 Chrysochloris asiatica | reverse complement strand
AGAAGTTAAGTTACAGGGAGAAGTCAGTTTCAGGTAGAAATAAGTTATAGGTATAAGTCAGTTTCAGACAGAAGTCAGTTACAGGCAGAAGTCAGTTTCAGGTAGAGGTAAGCAGAGGTCTTTCATCAGCAAACCCTCACAGACTTGAACTGAACACATAATGGTTTTGGGCATTCCCTGCAGATGAACGAAGTCCAACTTTTCCACTTACTGAGAGGAAAGATGAATACACTACACACACTTAAGTGAAGCGGAAACAAAGTCTTATCCCTTAAAAGGAGACGGACACTTTTTTCGGGACAGAAAAGACCTTATCAGCAAGGATCTGGGCTAAAAGAAATTCCTCAATTGAGCCGAGAATTTGTTACCTAATCATTGGTTGAAATGGAATTGATTATTTTATTGGAAAATTCTCCTCCTGAAAATCTGACCAGTTGATGAATAGCTGGGTCATCTCCAATGATTTCACATGTTAGTCTATGCTTGGTGAAGATCTCCATACCAGGTTCCAGAGAATTTGACAAAATGGGAGCTTTCTAGTTTCCCATTTTCAATGAACCTGCCTTAGTCTTAACTGAGTGTTATGTGCCATGAGGTCAGCTCTGGCCCACAGTGGCCCTGGAGGACAGAGCAGAACTGTCCCAGGGTTTCCTAGGCTGCCTTCTCTCCTTTAGAGCTGCTGGTGGGCTCAAACCGCCGACCTCTCAGTTAGTAGCAGGGCGCTCCACCCTTGCACCACCATGACTCCGTGCTGTAGAGTTGGTTCTGACTCACAGCAACCCTTGTAAGGTTTTCAGGATGAGGCGGGTGGGTTTGAACCGCTGACCTTGTGGTTGGCAGTCCAGTGCTGACCTTACAGTGCCACACCAGGAGTCCACAGTGAACACTGGTGCTGGTGGTGATGTGCCGTGGAGTGACCCTGAACAGGGTTTCCCAGGCTGTAAATCTTTAAGGGAGCAGAAAGCCTCACTTTTCTCCCATGGAACAGCTGGTAGTTTCAAACTGCTGACCGTGAGATTAGTAGCCTGACTTGTAACCACTATGCTCCCAGAGCTCCTTCAGTGCTCACTAAGTAGGTGGAGATGGCCATTTGGCACAACCCAGGAATAAAAGCCAAATTCATTCAAGATTATTTCACAAAGAACAAAATCTATAAACAAAAATGCAACTGTTTGTCCTTCCTGGAGTGGTTATCAAGTTTTCTGGAAGACGAATCATGACGTCATGTACTTCACTCCTCTTTTCCCCCTCCAGGATTCAGGGAGAGGCGAGTTTTAATATAATAATGATCTTGTGTGCATTGGGGGCTGGAGACAAACAAGAGAGAGTGGAAATAAGGCCACTTCTGTGTTACCCGGTTTCTTTGGCACAGGCCCCGGTAAGCGAATCAAAGCTCAACTTTCTTCAGACAGAGGGGCTGCTGCTTCCTTGCTTTGCTGCTTTCCTTGGTGCCTGGCTTGGTTTTTAAAAAACAAACCTTTGTCTGGGAGGGAAGCCGTGACTCTAGGATGCTTCGAAATAGCACTGGATGATTTGATTCCAATGCATGTGAAACCTGAGGTATGTCAACACATGCCTGCATCTCTCAAATAACTCATTCATCTGTTTATGTGGTGCACATGGTGCTAACCCAGTTGACAGAAGATAGAAGAAAATTCAAGGCAATGCTGAAATCTGAAAATAAAGAGGACAAGAGCTGAAGTTTTCATGGAAAGAAATCTAAATTTGTCAAAAGAAGCTGCAATTGACAGTGGTAAGGATGATGAGCAGCAAGGACAGAGAGTTGCTGAACTGGAGGTGGGCATCTCCAGTGGGAGGAAGCCTCCTCACAGGCCACCTGGGCTGCCCACCACTGCCCAGCTCCAGAGGCACACTGCTACACTCTCTCTGTACTCTAGGCGACTGTGAGTCGGAATCAACTCCATGGTGGGCTTGGTGTTTGGTGAGATTTTGGGAAGCGGCACAGATGTAGTATTAGACACAAGCAACACCTGTCATACAGGGGCCAACCTGATGGGATACTCAGGCAGTCCAGAAAGACTCCAAGTCCCTCCTTCAAACTGCTGACCTTTGCTCTTGCTAAGTGAGAGAGACATGACGCCCTCTCAGCTCTTCCCTGAGCTCTGGGAAAAGATTCCTTCGTGATTTCAGTTCCTTTTCAGAGGAGTAGGCCAGTCCTTCAACTCTCTCCCACCTTCCCAGGAGGCCCTGTAAGTGTTACTGCCACCCAATCCATTCCTCTCTGCATGTACAAGTTCCATTGATCTGAAACCTCGCTAGCGGTATACAAAAGCCCTTGCTAAGCTTTAGGAAGGCTCAGCTGCCTTTACGAACTCTTACCCCGAACCTAACCATACTAACTGTTTGAGTCTTAATGTATCAAGCTCTTTACTGGGTTGGGATTGTTTAAATAAAAAGAATCATTCCATATAACAGCTCTCAAAACTGACAGAGAAATAAATACTTTCTAAGTACATATTCCAAGGTTCACTGATAGATGATTTTTACAGTAGATTTTTTTCTTCTTTTTTTTTGTACGTGTGGAGGTGGGGGAAGCTTGACACTTTAAACAGATAAGAATTGAAGGCAATAGTCAACGATTAATAAAAACATTTAAAGTCAGTGTTACTGTTGCCGTTAAGTGTCATCGAGTTGGTTCCCTGTAGAGGGTTTCTAAGGAGCGGCTGGTGAATTTGAACTGCCAACCCTGTGGTTCAAACTGACATTACAGTCCAGTGCTTCTGGAGCACTACACCGGGACCCCTTAAAATCCACAGGCACCAAAATAATTAAGCAGAAAACTTGTCAACTTCCTTCTTCAACTTTCAGACCCTCTACCTTTTATGTTTGATGTTTACGTGCGAGGCGGCTTCCAAAGTTCATGGAAAATGGAATGAAAAGATAATGGAATTTCCCCACGAACTTTCTGAAGTCCCTCATATTTCTAATACCAACGACACTGCTGATTTGCACACACATTTATACCTACTGGATCACAATTTTTTCTTTGTCATTTGAGGATATTGGGTCATTTGGGTTTTCTCAGGTGTCATTTTTCATGTGTTTTTTTAAAAATTTACATATTTCTTTTGTAGGAAAAAGGGTAGCAATAAAAACAGCAATGTTGCTCAAATTCAAGACATGTACACACACAAGACACACACACACACACACACACAAGGGAGTTCCAAAGGTTCATGGGAAAATGAAATGGAAAGAAAATGGAGTTTTGCACAAACTTTCTGAAGCCACACACAAGAACTCTGAGGGGTAACTTTCAGTTGACACAGGCGTGCGCCATGCTATGGTTCTTGCCTCAGAGCTGATGGCCTCACTCTCCTCCCCAAGCTTCCACACATCTTGCTCCTCTAGACTATGGACACACCAGTACTGGCGGACATGAGGAGAATCTAAGTGGGGTCTCACTACTTATCAGTCTGGGTTCCCCACACAACACAATCACCTGTGACCTGCTTATCTGGAAGAGAAGGGATTGGAATCGCTGTCCCAAATTTCACCAGAAGACGCTCGTATAACCAGTCAAAGTGCTTATACCTGTGGTTGACGGATCGATTTGTGTTCTACAAAAGAAGAGAAAGGAGAGGAGGAGTCACTCTGGCCAAGCATAGCACGTGAAGAAATAACCAAACTGCATCAAGCGATGTAAGCATGATTCTGGGGTACTTACAGTGGGTGTGAGCTGGTACTCAATGTAGCTCTTCAGACCGTACATCTTGGAACCTTTTCTGGGATCTGCTACCACACAGTCGAATGTAGAGGTAGGATAAACCCACATTGGGCCATAGTCGCCAACCTAGACAACATTCCAGGAAGAGTTACTTTTGTTACATGGAAACACAGGCACTAATGTTGATGTAGAAGAGATGGAGTAAGAGTCCTCTGGAGGCTCATTCTTGTTCCTCCTTGAGAAGTTAACATGCTTTGTGTTCCTCTCAGATGCCATAGGGAGAAGACACGTACTGTGGCAAACCCTCTTTCTCCCCCTGTGGGCACCTCAGCCGCTTTCCCTCTTGGGGTGTGTGGGTGGCACAACTTTTCTCTCTTAGTGTTTCTCAAGCTCTATGTGGTGAAGGTCTAGCTTGTTTTAAAACAAAATTCCAATCTATCACAGCTGATGCTGTTGTTGTCGTGTGCCGTCGAGTCGGTTCCGATTCACACAGGCTTTCCAAGGAACAGCTGGTGGGTTTGAATCACCGAGCTTGTGGTTCGCAATCCAGTGCTGATCCTACAGTGCCACGCCAGGACTCCAGGTCACAAGTGGATAGTTTTGTTAATATGGACAATTACACACTTGGATACTTTGACAATACCAAACTGCTGTCAAACTTTCTAAACACTCTCATTTTCTGCAGGCAGCTCAAGTAGACAAAGGTGTGCAGACGAGCAAATGGTCACAGACCTTATTTTGGTGACGCTGTTACAGCTTCTTACAGAAATGGCTTATCAGGTCAGCAATGGGCAGTCAGAGCCTCACCAAGACCAGGATAGCTGCTTCCTCGTGCATCTGCTTGTCCTATTTCATGTCCTATTTCCAAGTGTGACACCCACCTGGGCAAGGTTTGCCAAAGAAGGTTTTCTGACATTCTTCCTCCCCTGTTCTCCTCTGTAGCTGGGGCAAGTGTCCAGGCACTATGCACCAGACCTAGTTCTCTTCAACTTAGAACTGGCAGAGGTGGTGTCTAAAGAATGCATGTGGCAGGCAGCCCCTTGGCGAGCCTTGGGCTCTTGGTATGGGCCAGTGGCAGGCTAGTCCAGCCAGTCTTGATTCACATGGGTTAAGGAAGCTCAAACTGAGCACATGGCTGGTATCACAGGAGATACTTGGGCTCTGGTTTCATTCCTTGCAGCCAGTTACAGGCCCAGCATTCTAATGCAAACCCAAGGGTCTCCTCCTAGAATGCTGTGTTTAATTAGGGAAAACAAAGGGGACCAGCAAGGTGCTGCGTAGGGCTAAGCCTGATTCTGTGTTTAACTAGGGGTAACAAAGGGAACCAGCAAGGTGCTGCGTGGGGCTAAGCCTGCTTCTGTGAAGCACTGTAAGTGGCACACATCTGCTGCCCAATCTTGGTTTCCAAATATACCCAAGGCCAAGGGCGAGGTAGTAGAGGACCGTGGAGACCATGCCCCACAACACCTGCTTCATAAACCCTGGTTGTGACTGTTGATTTCAGAGATCCAGATTGTGGGGTGGCAGATTTTATCAGAGAACACAGAAAAAGTAACGGATGTCCTTCTAGTCTTGAATTGGAGTAAAAGATAAAATGATAATCCAGGAACAGAATAAAATGAAAAATAAATAGGTGGTCTGCAAATGGAACGCGACTTCTAAGGTAAAGATTCACTCAGTGATTCAAAGAGGAGTAAACACAATTCATTAAAAAAAAGTACAGTAAGAAAGTAAAAGGAACGTGCAGGCAACATGGTGATTGAGAGAAAGGAAGAGATTGGTTCCAGCTGAGATCTGGGAGGCACGGCAGATACAGCACAGAAAAGAGGAAGTACAGCCAGTACTAGTTCTTCAGTGTGGAGCCAGGAAAGAGTTGGGTGGGCAGAGTGTGAAGTTCAGAGGTCATGAGGTCAAGAAGGTGACTGACTGGCCAAAGGGGAGGACCCTGAGGACAAACTCCTCATAGGGAACCTGGATACAGGAAGTTCTCGGAAGGCTGTAGAACAGGAATGTCTAATTCTGCCTGTCCCCGTCCCAGGGGGCAGGCCTACAGGGCACCCAGACTAGCTCGAGGTCCTTTAATTCTGCTCCACCACGCTCCACATCGTGACAAAGTCCCTTTTCAGAAATGCCAGGGGCAGGGCCTTGGCTCTAATCCTGTGGAATTGTTTTAAATTTCATGGAAAGAGCAATAATATATGTGCAATATATATATTTAATTAAAAAAAGTCTGGAGAAGGTAGGAAAAAAGGAATCCTTAACCTAATCACTAAAAGAGAATGACTCCACATTTGCTTTGAAGGTAGAAGGAGAAAAGGGGTCCCTGTCCCAGCCCTTCTGCCTGCCCATAAAGCCTTTCCAGGATTTATGTTTTACAAACGTGAAAGGTTCCAGGTGAGTACACAAGGCTCTCCCCATCGTGGGTGACAGGACTAAGTTAGCGGACTCAGAAGACAGCAGGCTAACTCATCAATGGACAGAGAGCGGCGGGAGGCCTCTTGTCCAGAACTTCATTTGGGAATTGAAGCTCATGCTTGGATAGAAACACTACCAGCAATCCAAATGTGGGATGAAATCCAGGAGTCTGCTGTCACTTTGTACAACCATCAGGTGATAGTCTTAGTGATGGCATCAACTCAGCTTATTCCCTGGAGGATCCCTGGTGGCATATGGTTCAAGTATTCAGCTGCTAACCCAAACCACTAGCTGCTCTATGGGAGAAAGATAAAGCAGTCAGTTTCCGCAGAGATGACAATCTTGGAAACCGAGTAGGGCAGTCCTAGTCTGTCACACATGGTCACTGTGAGTCGGAACCAGCTCCATAGCACTGGTTATCTTGACCTAACAGCTGTTTTACTAGAAGACTGATTCTCAACAGAAGACAGGAAAAAGCATTTCATTCCAATCACATGCATATACTTTGTCATGGTTGTTGTAAGTGCCGTCGAGTCGGTTCCAACCTGGTTAGCATTTCCGAAAAGCTGCTGGTGAGTTTGAACTGCTGACCTTGCAATTCAAACTGACCTTGCGTTCCAGGGCATTATCCCACTGCACCACACCAAGACTTACCTAAATATTCTAATCGAGCTAATCACTTAGAGCTGACGGAAAATAGCATGCAAGATCTACTTCAAGATGGTCTACAAGAAAACAAAACTATTGGAGTTCTAGTGTGGCGCTGTGGGCTAATGCGTCAGACAGCAAAGTTATTTGAACTACAAGATTGGTGGTTCGAGCTCACCAGCTGCTCCTTGGAAATCTTATACAGGGTATGGGTCAGAATCGACTCAACGGCACTTCACAACAACAATGGAAATTGGATGAATTACTAATAGTGTTAAAAATATCTACACAATATAATGACAGGCATTAATGTATGTTAATTATCTTTACTACTTCACTTCTAAAATAATAACACATGCCGTCAGTTATTTGGAGCGTTAAATGCATTTGAAAAATACTTTCCAAAACACTAATAGTCCAGTTTGTTTTAAGTTATAATATAATATAATAAGAGTTTAATTAGAAACAAACCAAGCCAACAAAAATAAAGGCACTTACAATGATGGAAATCTTCTCTTTGGGTTTTGCTAGTTGCTTGGCCAACAGATATTGTTCTAGTCCAGGTTTTGCGAATCCAGGAAACCTGATCATGGAGACAAACAGTCCTGAGAGTGCTCCAGCTCTCTCCCACAGTCACTTAATAAAACCATTTTGACCTTGTGTTGTCTTTCAGCAGTACGAGAAGCAGGAATGGAAAGCTCCGGCAATCAGATTGTTCAATGGCCAGTCGGTCATTAAATTACACTTTCTCTGGTAAGAGGACAGTCTGACTCTGAAGGTGTGATGTTTACAGGTATTCTTTGCCTTACTGGGGCTGGAACATTCTATCACCCAAACAAGTGCTCAGGAAGAACAAGAGAACTGTCAGCCCGTTTGTGGAGGCGTGTCGCAAACAGCCAATTGAGTTGGCCGCATATAGGCACCACCACACACTGGCATGCTGATTCCAGGCTAGAGATGCCCTTCAGCATCGTCACTCTGGGAGACTTTCGCTGTTTGCTTTCAGATCTGCCGGTCTCCTAAATCATGAGACATGCCTCCTTTTCAGGCCCCAGAATGTAATAACACCCTGGGGCTTCTTCTAGAAACCAAATCTACACCCAAAGGAGATGCCAGGAATGTGACAGCTGGAATTGCTGTAGAGCTATTCAAAGTGCTACTTCTGAAGATAAGAGTAAACGGGTCTAGGAGTAGAGGTCTCTGGGACCACCAATGGAGAAGAGCCAAGAGCGGGACGCTACCCAGAGAAGCAGGGATGCCTGAGATGGAGACAGAGATGATGACATGGAGGGATGAAGCGGCTGGGGACTTTGGATCCAGAGAGGGAGAGGGACTGGGGGCCGATAACTGGGGTGGGGTGGGGGGAGTGAGTGTAGAGAACGGGTTTCTAGGATGTACCCTTTGGTCAGAAGATGATGCATGGAGGGGACTGGAACCATGGCAATGAAATGATATACGATGGAATGAATGTAAAACTAAAGTTCTCTCACGTAAACTATCATATAATTCACAATAAAACAATTTTTTAAAAAGAAAAGAGTAAATGGGGTTTTGAAATTCTTTTTTCTTATAAGTAGAAAAAATAATGAGGGGTGGGCTGGGGGGTAAGAAAAACGTCCCAGAAAACAAAAGACCTAAAATAAGAAATTTCTAAGCAGAGTACTTCTAAGTTCATGCATACACTGTGTTCCCCCAGGGCTCTTGGTTTCCTACATACTGGACTCCTGACCCCTTCTTTGCCAAGTCACTCCTTGAAGCTCAGCTCACACCACAGAGAACAGAGAGTTGTTCCGAATTTTTCCTGTGACATCTAATTAGCTAAGTGACCTTTTGAGCTTGACTCTCCTGGTGTGAAGAATGGGACCAATATGATTGACCTTCTGAGAAGGCTGCAAAGAGCTTAGAGGTCCTCCTGTAAAGCTCTATGCACCTCGGTCACCTCCTCTTTGAAGGTGTCCCTACAGCCTCAGGAGTGGCGTTCGGTGTTCATCCTGCATCTGCTACACCAGTCTTCACCTGTCACAGCTGTTCCCATTTACACTCACTCTGCAGCCATCCTGAAGAAACCAGTTGTGTTTCTAGGACCCCGAGGATTCTGGGAACATACTTGATGCTTCGTGAGTCAAGGGGCTAACCTGAGATCAGCTATCTGGTAGAAAAAGCTGAGGGAAAACTTGAGAGACTGACAGCTGCCAAGTGCAGAAATTCTACTTCCCACCATTCATTCAACATACGCTGAACGGCAATGCTATGGATTCATTCTCTAAATATTATCATATGATTAAGACAGAGTCTTCTTATGCTCAAGTATACTTAACATTCTTATTCCCTTTGAAAATAAAGGGTTGAGTCCATGACTGGAGTATGGAGTATAGTTGTCATGTGAAGCAGATTAATTGCTGAAAAGGGCTAATTAAAAAAAAAATTTTTTTTTTTACAACTGTAATAAGTTTCATGTTGTTGTTAAGTGCTGTCAAGTCAGTCCCAACTCCTAACAACCCTGCATAGGATTTCTGAGGCTTTAAATCTTAGAGGGAGCAGAAAGCCTCATAGCTCTCCCTCTAAGAGGCTGGTGGGCTTGAACTGCAGACCTTGTGGCTCACAGTCCAGTGCTCATCGCACAGAACCATCACGTTCCTCCTTTATACACTGCTGCTGTTAAATGCCATAGAGTCAGTTCCAACTCAAAGCAACTCTGTATAGGGTTCCCAAGAGCAGCTGGTGAGTTTGAACTGCCAAACTTGCAGTTCAAACTGACCATGCGGTCCAGTGCTTATCAGGACTCCCATCAATACATTACTTGAATTAAATTTTTTAAATGCCACAGGACTTTATATAGTGTCCATTCCCATAGACAGAGAGCGAAGCCTCAGAGGTTTAAATTCAAATTAGAACTGTGCTGGTTTGGTTTCAACCTGGAAGAAATTTCATAGCATAAGGAGTCCTTCATGAAAGCCAAGCCCTGCATTTTGCAGATGAGGAAGCTGAGGGTGAAGCAGGTCACTACTCCACCGAGACTGTACAGTAAGTAAGTGAGGAGGAGCATGGAGGGTGGTGTCTCCCGCTTACTGTCTGACGGTAGAAAAGAGGCTCCAGGAGAGTGCTGTAGTTTATGTGTGTAGGGTCTGTCCGTGCAACCGAGTAGGACACGGTCTCATGAAAGAAACTGGACAGAGGAGCAGACAACGTGGGCAGTGAGGAGGAATGCCTTTAATGACCTGACACTATTTAAATACACTGTAGGGAACTTGTAGGTAGGACTCACTATGTTTACATGCATGTAGCTCTGTCAGTTTGTCCTACTGTGGTGGCTTGTGAGTAGCTGTGATTCTGGAAGCTATGTCACCGTATTTTAAATACCAGCAGGGTCACCCAAGGTAGACAGGTTTCAGATGAGCTTCCAGATGAAGACAGACTAGGAAGAAGGAGAGATAGAGTACTTTCGAATATTTTGTCACTGAAAACCTTATGAAGAGCAGTGAACGCAGTTTGAGGAGAACATTAAAAGTACCCTGGCTGCCAGAAGAACAACCTGGAAGAAGTACAACCAGGATGCTGAGACTTCATCTCTCGTACTTTGGACATGTTATTATCAGAAGGGACCAGGGACCTGGAGATGGCTATCATGCTTGGTAAAGTGGAGGAAGCCCTCCAGTGAGATGCACTGGCACGGATGCAGCAGCAATGGACTCAGGAGGAGCAACAATGGTGAGGCTGGTGCACGAGTTTCGTTCTGTGTTCATAGGGTCGCTATGAGTCGGTAGCGATTTGACACTACCACAGTGAGCTCGAGGTATCTACTAGCTATCTAACAGGATGTGTTCAGTGGTTTCACAGGCACTTTTCTATTGGTCATTTCAGAAACGGTAACTATCTCCAGCAGAATTGCTGACTTCAGAGAATTTGGACGATTCTTAGGAAGGTTACAAAACGGACATCCTTCAAGCGGCACTGGTATAAACCAGAGACTTCTCCAGAACAGCCATGTTGAGGTCTGTCTGTAATTCCTCACACAGGCCGGGCTCCCAATCCCATGTCCTGTCCCCATCTCCTCTCAGGGGGCTCCCCCACGCTGTGTTCCACCCCCATCTCCTCACAAGGCCAGACTCCCTCACCCCATGTCCTGTCTCCATCTCCTCTCATGGGGCTCCCCCACCCCATGTTCTACCCCCATCTCCTCACAAGGCCGGACTCCCCCATCCCATGTCCTGTCTCCATCTCCTCTCATAGGGCTCCCCCACCCCATGTTCTACCCCCATCTCCTCACAAGGCTGGACTCCCCCACCCCGGGTCCTGTCCCTATCTCCTCTCATGGGGCTCCCCCACCCCATGTCCTGTCCCCATCTCTGCACACAAGCCGGACTCCCCCGCCCTCTTTCAAACTCACTTGTTTAGTGGCAGCTTCATGGAGGATGCTCCACCCCGCCCTCGATGAGCACCCCCTGCTTCAGCGGACTCTGAATCTTTAAAGTAGGGTGATGCCGACTTGGGGTCATCCCAGTCTTCATCCCACTCATCGTCATCACCGGTTGCTACAGTGGGAACAGAAGATCCAATACCGGTAAAGGAAAAAGAAAATAAAACAAAATTTTGGTTAATCTTGGCCTAGCCACACCCACCCACTGGGCAAATGGACAATTGAAAATGACGAAGAAAAGGATGCCGGACGGAAGTGAAACACAGAGGCCAAGAGCAGAAGCTGTAGTTAGACAGCTGAAGTTACTGACTCTGGACGTTAGTGTGATCTCCTGAAGCCTTGGTCTCCCGTCCACAAAATGAAACCCACATCTCACAGAACGGATGTGAAGATTTCATACAAAAACAGTTAGAAACCATCTATTTTTGAGTGCCTGGAAAATAGGAGATGGTCAACAAATTGAAATTTATCTTTCTGGAAGAATTAATCAAGATTATATTGTTGGAAAACAAATGCTTTGTTATTGTCATGTTTACAACTCAAATAATGACATCTGGCAAGCCATGCTCTGGCCCCGCGCCACACCGAAAAGGAGACATGGTGAAGCCCTTCACCTAGTTTACAGAGAAACAAATGCACTGCTGTTGGTGAGTGCTACTGAGTTGGTTTCCACGCACAGAGACCCTGCCTGCATAAGGTTTCCGAGGAGCAGCTGGTAGATTTGAACTGTCAAGCTTGTGATTCACAGTCCAGAATTCATCCTAAATTTTAAAATGGGAAGATCAGATTTCCACCCCTGCTCTAAAAAATCATGGGGCTCTAGAAGGCTTGGTCTGCTTTCCTGCAATGCCATCAATCATCGGAGCCTGAGGTTGCCCCTTCAGACAGACAACCAGATCCCTGCCTGGCCGGCTGTGTTCTCTATGTAGGAATCGGGCCCCAGCAAGTGTGTGAGTATGTGGTCTCTTGACAGACAGTCAAGATTGGACTCAGTTACCTTGCATCTGATCTAGAAGACTAGGTTTACCCCTCCTGAGTAACGAGAGCCATGCCTTGACCTAAGAGCACCCCATGCCCAGCCGGGCCCCTTCGTACCTGGTCCTTGGTAGGCCTGAGGATGGCCAAAGGCAGCGTCCCAGTTATTGGAGGCGTTTCTTTGGGCGGCGGCACCTTCAGGCTTGGCGCTCCAACCGTCAGTGCCCTCCCAGTTCCCGGATTTGGATGCATTCCAGGCGGACCAGGGGTCGTTGCTACCACTGACCTGTGTTGTCGGGGGTGAGAGAGAAGGAGGGTTTGTGACTTCTAGAAACCACCACCCAGTTAAACAGGAACCCCATGACAACAGAACACCAACAGAATTGGTCTTAAACAGTTTTAATTTTTAATACTAAGAACTGTCTAACACATAAACTAGGGGCTATTGTGTTGACCCCATGTGTGGTCTGGCGGAGATGCACTCGATCTCTGGGGTTTTGAAAGGAGATCGCCAGGCCTTTCTTCTGAGGTACTGACGACTGGTTGTGACTCCCCGCCTTCCAGTGAGGAGGATGTGTTTCACTCATTGTAGCGGCTTTTTAGCAGTATGTTGTATTTTTAACTAGGCTTTTAAATTTTTATTTCACACAGTCCGGGGTGGGGGTGGGGGTGGGAATCAGAGTAAAAGAAGAAGAATTTACTATTTGAAAAAAAGACATGCCTATCAATCACCGGAAGACCTAATTCACTCTTGCAAAGACAACTGCCCTTCTTCACAAATTCCTTGAGTAAAGGAAACGGCCCACAGACAGAGACCTTTGTTTTCAAACAGGTGGTGGTGGTATGCTCTGACCTTGTATAGGGTTTCCAAGGCCATAAACAGAGCAATGGGCCCAAATATCCCAAATGATACTTCCTGCTCTGAACTTTCTTTTTGAAGATAGATCCGCGCATGCAGACTGCATCATTCTTTGGATGACCCCAGAGAATTCCACTATATTTACTGCCCAGAACTTAAGCACCTTAACTGAAGCTCCCTGGCCCAGCCCACAGGATCTGCTGCTGTAATAATGCTGCAACGCACTCACGTGCACATCCATTCCCATGAACAGAGCGGCTGAAGAGGCTGTTTGTGTACAATGGGGAAAGTCACAGTGACCTTCCCACACCCACGAAGCCAAGTGGGGCAGTGCTTTGTATTTTTAATCTTACATAAAAGGGGGGCATCTATTCTCCAAAATTATTTTCAAAATATTTTTTCCCATTACTCCTTCAAGTACAAGGGGAATTCTTTTAATTCATGGAAGAATTCTATGATTTTTTCATTCCATCTTTCTACCATTTTTTAAAAGCCCCTTGTAATTTTAGAGTTTTGTTAATCATTATAATGTAGAAATATCATGTGACAGCAGACGACACAATTCAAAAGAACGCTGCAATAGGCGCTCTGGCTCCAACCCTGCACCCCAGCCTCCAGCCTGCCCACCTCCAGCCTCCAGCACTGCACCCCAGCCTCCAGCACTGCTCCCCAGACTCCAGCCCTGCTCCCAACCTCCAGACCTGCCCACCTTCAGACTCCAGCCCTGCTCCCAGAACCTTCTAGTGTCCACAGTCAACCACCCTCTTTGTGGTTTGTTTACTTGCTGATTTTTTTTTTTTTAAAACATAGAAATCTTGAGAACAAACAAGATGGCAGATCGGGTGGAAATGCAGTAAACATAGAAATCTTTGGTCTATCTAGAATTTATTTCAGTAAAAGAAATGGAATAGGAATACAGGTTAATTTTTTCTTGCCCCCAGTCTACTGTCCAGACACTTTTCCGTGCCAATTTGGAAGGTCACCGTTGTCACATAGGAAGTTTGGGTTAATTTCTGGACTTTTCTAGACTAATGTGAGCCCTGCTTTGGGGCTATAGGATAAGCACTGGACTGCTAACTGCAAGGTCGGCAGTTCAAACCCACCAGTCATTCCTGGAAAACCTGCACAATGTCTCTATGAATCAGAACCAACTCGATGATCTGAAACAACAGCTAGACTAATAATGTGAACTTTCACTGTTAGAATAAGTTGCAAGTTTTCAAATGTATTGTTTTTTCTATTGAATCACTTTAAATGTCCCCATAAATTCAGGAAAAAGTCATAGTACCTCTCCCCACAGCTCCCCTCACAATTAAGGTATTGAATCTGTGTATCCAAGACATGAACTAAAAAGTTTTCCCTTTTGTTCAAGTCTTCTCTCTTATATTTAAAAAAGAAATATACTGGTAGTGGTTAAAAAAGACAGGGAGAAACAGAAATTTGCACAAACTTACCCTCCTAAGTGTCTCACATGGCTCTGTAATTTTTTAAGAACTCTGTGAACTAAGTGAAGCTTGGCAGCTCATCAGTTTCACATCCAACAAATCACACACTTGTTTCTCCTCGGTGGCCGCCACCCCCTACTCCCCCACCAGTGTCTCAACACTTCTCCCACTTCTCACCTCTCCCACCCCACCCCACCCTCTGAACCGTGTCCTGGGTGAAGGCTGACCCTTCTATGGTGTGTGTGTACCTCTCCTCTGTTGTTGTGCCCTCTGTCTACCCACCCACCCCTGCCTGGCTGGCCGAGAACGAAGCTGCAGGGTGACTTCAGGGTGTCTGTGAGGTATTAAATTGCTATAGTGGCTGCCGCACTGTGGTGGCTCAGGGACATCTCAGATGCATCTAAAAAGCAGTCCCTGTGTTACCTGTGGAGGTGTGAGTTCACCCTAGCCCCCTAGCTCGAGGAGAAAGTGCAGTGCCTACTGCTGTCAGTCTACGTCCCTTAGGAACTCTAGAAAGCCACTTCATCCACTGACAGGGAGCTCCCTCAGCGTGCAGGAGAAAGGCTCTCTGCTCAGGGCCTGACCATGGGGTGAATGGAATCCTGCCTTACTGCATTTGTCTTTGCTGTCTGTTGTTAAGTGCCTCAAGTGGTTCAGACTCCTAGTGACCCTGTATAGGGTTTCTAAGGAGCGGCTGGTAAGTTTGAACTTCTGTCTTGAGGTTCAAACCAACCTTGTAGTCGAGTGCTTATTCGTCAGCAATGCACACACTCTGTGCTCTGTAAACTGGGAGGTGGCATTTCTAGGATAAAATTTCAAAAAGTAAGGCTGTTCTGGAAAATGAAGTGGCAAAGCATACAGACAAGGAGCCGCTGTCTGAGCAGGACCTGTGGTGACAGGACTCAGGGAGGGTCAGTTAAAGGGTGACCATGAGGCCACAGTGAGGAGCCTGGCCCAGGAGTCGGGCTGAACAGGCTCAATCCTAGCTCGATTACTTCCCAGCTGTGCCAGGATGGAAACCCAGGCAGACACACACCAGGGAAACAGAAGCAACAGAGGCAACACACTGGACAAGAACTTTTGGAAAATCACACATCTTACAGATACACAATTCAGGTAGAAGCAGGCAATGATAAGAACACTGGTCCACTGCGTGGGTTTTAGATCCTTTTATGAAACTGCTGACATTTGAATCAGGTAAATTTCATGTCGGTTCGGTGGCCAAGAACTTCAGCTCTGGAGAGCCTGTCTGGGTTTAGAGCCCAGCCTGACCACTTACTTACTAGCTGTGTGAACTTGGCCAATTTGCTTCACTTTAGGTCTTGACTTCCACACCTATTGCTGTTGTTGTTAAGTGCTGGTGGAGTCAGTACCGACTCATAGTGCCCCTGTATAGGGTTTCCTAGGAGCGCTGGTGAGCTTAAACCACCAATCAGCATGTTAATCTGCAGCACTACATTAACTCCTCCACACCTCACCTTACTTTCCTCCTGGGGACTTTGTAAGGATTAAATGACACAATACCTGGCAGGCAGGGGCTCATCTAGAACAGAAGGAAAAGAAAGAAGCGAAGCGAGGCACTCCTGTGACGGGACAGATTCCTACCTGAGTAGTAAGTACAACTACAGTTTTGCTATAGAGGAAAAGGCTAGACCTGTTTTATCACCGGGTCAATGTCTAATGAAGGAGATGACAACAGGCAATTAAGAGACTTCCTATTGGAAGCAAAGTTCTGTTTCCTTCAGACACACAGAAGAAAGAGGAAATAGAGAGAGGTTTCCCCATAAATCCAATGGTAATGCTCAGTCTTTACTGTGCTCAACATGCTTTCAATGCACAAAACGTTGAGCTCTGACTTGTCTCATGGCCGACCCCTGTGGTTAACAAACTGTTTACAGTGAGTTGGTTTAGCAATCCTTTGGCCCGACTTTTCGACTCTCAACCCCTGTCATCTCTGGGGTCACTGAACTGCAGACACATGTGTTCTGCTCTGCCTCCAAGGGCCTCCGCCACACTCCACCTCCCTCTCCCTCCTCTCTCATTTGCACTGAGCAGTACCTTTGTCCTTGTCTGCTCCTGCCTTTCATGTTACTGAGCACCTCCAATGAAAAGTCCTTCCTGAAACCTCCCTTCTTACGGCATACATTTGCCAGGTCTTCAACCCCAGACACCTGTCCAGTTCTTGCTTATCGCCCATTTTGTGTCACCTGCCCAGAACTCTAGGAGGACACCTCACCTAAAATAGGTCCCTTACTCGAGAGAAAAGATTCATTTCAGGGTTAGTCAACGATTGACTCCTTTTACCTTCAAGTTGGAATTTTACCTTATTTATGGAAGACGAAGGAGAAGGAGAAGATGAAGAAGGTGGTGACTGGCTGAGACTTTCAGTACAACCAATATGAGCCAAAATATCCACCTTAAAACAAGAAAGGTGCCCAGTGAATGGAAAAAAAGAGCGTACCAGTTTCTAATGAATAATAATAAAACAGCAAATTCATGGCAGGGTTAAATTCACCAGGGAATGAATGCTAGCATGCCACTCGTTCATAAACACTGCATGCAAAAACCTTCTGCTGTGTAGCTACAGGCTATCTGCACTGCACAAGTCTGTGGCTTCGTACTACAATACAGCACCACCGAAAACCACCAAAGGCATACAACACAGCAAGACCGGAACAAAGACCATGCAAGTAACACAGCCACTAACAGAAACCGCAGAGAACACCTTATAGCCAAGCTTTAAAAAGGGTAAAGAGGTTGAACTTCTTTGCTTCCAAAGTCACCAGCTGATCTGAGATCCCACGCAAGGAAGAAGTCAGCCAAGAGCAGCCAAGCTGCCCAGCCTGCTGGAAGCCAGCATGGGCCTGTCCTGAGCACTCCTAAGCCCAGGACAGGAGTCCAGCCAGCCTGAACTCCCTGAAACAAGTGAGTGCAGGGCACTGAAGTTGTGGCTGGCTGGTTGGGCAGCATCACCAGGGCAACAGAGAATGTGTATATACTCCCAGGCGACCAATCAGTGACCAGGTTGTAGTACAGTGGCCACAAGGGCAACTTCGGAGCCCAATTTCCAAGCTTCAGACCCCAGCTCCATCCCCAGCCAGCAGGACAGTCACTGCTCTTAACGACTGGATCCTCTCCTATGAAGCAGGTGCTGAAATCCCGTTTCCTGCTTGAAATAAGCTTGGTTCTGGAAATCATTAATATACAAAGTAGACACTCAAGATGGAGTAACTGGGAACTGACAGATGCTCACACTGGAAGTTACACACCACAACAAAACAACTGAAAAGTGTTTCCAATCAGTGGGCATCAGATAGTGAAGGCTGTGGTCCCCGAGCCACGAAAACGTTAAGGTGGGGGTACCACTGCCCCCATTTACTGCCTGCAGACACTTCCCAGGGACCCACATAAAGGCAGTGGTCCCTGTGAGTTGCGGAGACAGAGCTGGGAGATGGGGCAGGGTGCCGGTGAGGAAAGAGTTATATGAGAGAACTAAGATGCAAAGAGCAATGGGGAAGGAGACTGCAGACTTTCCTCTTGGCTATTCAGGGTTTTCTAATTTTCTACCACACACATATACTGCTTCTGTAACAACAGATTTGTTGTTGTTGTTAGGTGCCATCAAGTCAGTACCGACTCATAGCAACCTTATGCACAGCAGATCGAGACACTGCCCAATCCTGGGCCAACCTCACTATTGTTGCCACACTTGAGCCCACTGATGCTGCCACTTGGCCAATCCACCTCTCTGGGGGGTCTTCTTCGTTTTCTCGGACCCTCCACTTTACCAACAGAAGGTTATGTTTAAAGAAAGTAAGCCATGATATTTTCAATCACTCATATGCACATGAAAGTTGGGCATTGAATAGGGAAGACCATTTAAGAATTGATGCATTTCAGTTATGGTGTTAGAGAAGAATACTTAAAGTACCATGGATTGCCAGAGAATATTTAAAGTACCATGGATTGCCAGAAGAACAAACAAATCTGTGTTAGAAGTACAGCCAGAATGCACTCTAGAAGCCAGGATGGCAAGACTTTGTCTCTCATACTTTGGACAAATTATCAGAAGGGACCAGTCTCTGGAGAAGGCTATCATGCTAGGTAAAGTAGAGGGTCATCGCAAAAGAAGACTAGCCGAGGAGATGGACTGGCACAGTGACAGTAGCAATGGACTGCAGCGTAGTGACTGTGAGGATGAGGATGGCACAGGACTGGGGGCAGTGTTTTGTTCCATTGTGAACAGGGTCTCCTTGAGTCGGAACCCACTCAACAGCATCTAACAACAACAACACTAGTCAGCAACTGCTGACATGAAGTTAAGTTCTGGATTTGTTGGTGTTTATCTTGTTACATTTTGCTTCTTATATGATATTCTTGGGGAAACTGGACTTGTGAAAAGCGAACGGTCATTCTGACAATAGATTTGTCAGAAGTCAGTCAGACTGGACAAGGGCTTGTCTGGGTACATGGTGAGACCTTACTCTTTCCAGGAGGCAGACAGAACAGGGTCCAAGAGGATCACAATTCCCTGTACAAATCGTGGGAATAACAAGTTTGGAAAAGACGCTGACAGAGATGGAGGTGTGGGTAGTAAGCTCCAGGGGTTCCCTCTGTGTTCACTAATACTTCCCTCTGGCTTCCTATCAAGCCGGGAAACAAGTGAACAAAGGATATACGAAGCTCAAAAGATGCCAATGAGCAGTCACAGCGACCACTACCCAGCTGGTTGCTTAGAGTGAACGTCTAAACTCCAATCCAGGTTAGCATAGACCATTCAGGTGGAAAAGTCTACCAGGTGGGAGGAAGAGCCCAGTCCCAGGCCCTAGTCATGGGGGAGAGACCACCAGCATCCAACAGTCAACCTTACGGGCACAGAAGGAACACTTGGACCTTTTCTTTGTCATGTCATTGTCCGGCCTAAGTAGATCCTGATCAGTTACAGCCTAATACATGTTTCCTGCTTAGAAGGAAAGGAGGGAGGGCGGAAAGAAGGAATTTGGTAACTAGATACTTTTAGGGCAAGACTTTCCCAGAGGCTTACAACACAAATGAGTGAGAAATGACTTTGCTTTGTGAAGGCTGAGGATTTCTTTTTGAGTAAAGTGTCTGCATGATTGAGAAACCTTTATCTCCATTCTTCATCTATCAAATACCATGTGGCAATCAGGTTAGAACGTGGCCTCAGAGCAAGAAATAGCTGCTTCCTGGTCCCAGGAAAATTTCAGAACGTCTATTAAACATTTAACTCTTTTTCTCGAAAAGGCCTACTGAGGGTGTGAGATTCTCTTATAGAAAAAGTCGAACTATTTCAGTTCAAATACAAAAGAACTTATAAAATTTCTTGTCTTGTTCTTTAGAGATCTTTTGCTCAAAGTATAACATCTGATTCTACAGATAAATCTCTACTGGCTTCAGAAAACAACTAAGGCAAACAAAGTTTGCACGTTCTTTTGAAAACGAGGCTAGATCGTAAGAACAGCTGAATCCATTTGTAATCCAGAACATCAACCACACAGTTACAACTGGTCCACACTCTGAACCCACAGGTACCAATTACAGCTATTCCCCTCCTAAAATAGAACCAGATAAATGAATAGCTATTCCTTGGATTCATTTTGAGAGGTTACTGGCTTATGTGGCTTAGTCTTTAAGCAGCTCTCTGTAAAGAGTCAGATGGTACTACAGTTCAAGGGCCATCTGCTTCCCGACAGCCTTGTCTATGGCCGTCCCTGTGGAGTGGTGTTTATGAACACTCCTCTGTGAAGGGCTCCACGGACATCGGGCTGACTGATCCTCTAGCACAACGGTTTTAGGTTAAAAAAAAAGGTACTTTTGTCATTTGTTTCCATTTGGACAAAAACCAACCAACCAAACAATAACAAAAACTCTCTTCCCTATAAATCTCACTGACATGGATTCTGAAAGGTCCCCTAGACGAACACAGTTGTCATGGAAGGCAACGATGGGGGATAAACAAAGCCTGGCAACTGGGATTGGGGCCTAACGCAATTTTGAAGGCAGATGTCCACAATTCTTACGAACAGTTGGATAGAACTTTCCTGATAAAACCTTGTAATCACAGAAAGGGATTCCTATGCAATGGGGTGAACACAGGTGGTGGGGGTGGGGGTGCAGTTTTTCAATAAAGGATTCTGTAAAGAGGAACTCTCACTAAGCAGCTATGAGAAATCTAAGGCACTTGAGATGGACTCGAGATAATGAAACAGCAAGCAAATCTAATTCCTTTGTGAAGTTTTCTTTTAATAATCGATTTTTAAAGGGACTAAAAAATGGCCTAAAAGTGGGCTTTTTCAAGAAATGAGGACACCAAATATACTGCCAGCATAAAATTCTAGTGCTTTCCTCATCCCTGAACCCCGAAGAATTCCTTTACAGCAAATACCAGAATGTTGAAAATATCACCCCTGAATCCCGAAGAATTCCTTTCTAGCAAATATCGTAACATTGAAAATCTCCTCCCCCCTTAGCCCTGAAGAATTCCTTTATAGCAAATATCAGAATGTTGAAAATCTCTGCTATCACAGGGAGGAACAATCAGGGAAAGGAGGGTGTGTCTGCGCATGACTTAGTCTGGTGCAACTAAGTCATGCATCAGCGTCACTGACGTGTGCATGTAGGAACTGTTGAGCTGGTGTATGTTCCGCTGGGTACAGTCTCAACAACAAATATCATTATTTTTGAAATCTTGGTATAAAAAAACACATTAGCTCTAAATACCTACTTAACGTCAAGCATTTCTATAACACTCAAATGCTTTTAAATAAATAAACAACAATGACAAAGAGTGTTCTGTAAGGGATTGCACCAAATCTGAACGGGGTCCCCTTTCAGATGGTACGGTGAGGGCCGAGTAGACAGCATTCTTAGTCCTCTAAGCAACATTGAAAATACACCTTCCTTTAGATGGCATTTCAGGTTGAAATCTGTAAGTTTCTCATCATATTTTATCTTTTGAGGCATTTATGACCAAACAAAAAATTATTCAGACACGTGTGGGGCATTCTGTTGTGGTGCTAGGCCTCCTACAGGCTACTGGGAACTGAAGATAAGAAGGCCGATTGTCCACTTACCACTGAGCTTCCAAGTTGATACATAAGTAACAGTGATAATTTGTGAGATGTAATACAAGAGTCAGAAATGGGCCAGAGAGAACCCAGCAGGAGGAAAGACAACCAAACCAAAGCTTGATGAAAGACAAAAAAAGGTGTCTGGGCTCAGCCCCGAGGGGTGGCCCGTTGGCTAGGTGTCAGTCTGGGAGAGAGCCAGAGATACAAAGAAAAGATTGGACACCATGGGGCACGTGCGGACCACAGCCATGTGGGATAAGGCTGGCCACACTGCCGAATCATGGAAACAGAATGGAGGCTGGAAACGCATCCAGAACAATTAGAAATCAAATGAATTTCTTCTTCAGCTTTCCTACCAAACAACTGTTCAGTGTCTGCTTGCACAACTCTGATATGAACTGACCTCCCCTCCCCACAGCCAGTCCTTATTTCAGCAGGCAAGGGGGGAGGAGGCGGTCCTAATGTTTCTTGAGCAGAGAGTTGGCATATTTACAGTCTTTTTTGAAGCATCGATGTCTAAGATAACAACAATGCACTATTATTAAGGCCTTACTAAGTACCAGGGGAGTCCTGACTCTGGTAGCGTAGTGGTTACGAATCGCGCTGCGAAC
>NW_006408635.1:7039852-7060746 GCF_000296735.1 Chrysochloris asiatica | reverse complement strand
CAGGCTTTCTACTCCCGTAAAGATTTACACCCTCGGAAACCCTGTACAGGGTCGCTATGGGTTGGAACCGACTCGACGGCACCTAACAACAACAACAAGAAGTACCAGGGGAGTCCTGACGTGGCGCTGCGGGTTAATGTGCTGGATGGCAAAGTCATTTGAACTGCAAGGTCAGTGGTTCAAGCTCACCAGCCACTCCTCACAAACCCTATACAGGGTCGCTATGAGTCAGAACCAACTTGATGGCACTTAACAACAAGTACCAGGAGTCCTTATGTGGTGCTGTAGAATAAACAGTGGACCTCAAGGTCAGTTTGAACTGCAAGGTCATTGGTTCACACTCACCATCTGCTCCTTGGAAACCCTATACAGAGTTGCTAAGAATCAGAACCAACTCGTCGCACTTAACAACACCAAGTACCCACTGTTAACTGCAAGGTCAGCAGTTTGAGCCCACCAGGCACTCTGTGGGAGAAAGATGAGGCTTTCTGTTTCTATAAAGATTCCAAGCCTCAGAGACCCTTGGGAGTTCTACTCTGCCCCACAGGGTCACTGTGAGTCAGAAGCGATTTGATGGCAGTAAGTGGATGAGTACTGAGTCCCAAGTTCTGTTCCAAACACTTCAGAGTTAGTTTCCACTTACTCCTTCCAACAATCCTGAGATTTTACAGATGGAAATTGTGGCAGAAAGAGGCAAAATGCCTTACCCTGAGTCCCACAGGAAGGGTGAGACCAGGGAAGAAAACCTGGCACTCTGGCCTCAAAGCCCACTGCCCCAACACCCAGGCCACCATCCCCTTCGAGGGAGGAGACCAAAGTCAGGGGTCAAGGAGAACAGGGTCTCCATCTCTGTCCTGGCCCTACCTGAAGGGCTGCAGGATGCAGAATTCTCCCACAGGGCTGTGGCTCACAGTGGCACTTGGGGATGGGGGTGGGATGAAGCAGGACACGGAAACAAGGAGCATTTCCGAGAAACGGAAATTGGGATGTCAGGATGGAGAGCTAGTTCTGGGAAAGGATTGAGAGTCTGCTCATGTGGAGACTGAGCTATGGCGATGTGCAGACAGAGCTGCTTAGCAAGAAGGTAGAACCTGAGCAAACAGAAGAAAAAACTCAAGTTCAGAGACATGTAAAGGTCCACATGGTTGGGGGAGAGTGATGCCGGGAAAGAAGAGGAACTAAAAAGGGTAAGTGGACTGAGGACAGGTCAAACCCACCCTGGTGGTCTCTGCTTCTGAAAGTTCACAGCCTTGAAAGCTGGAGCAGCTCTATTCTGCCGACTTGCAGCTCGGAGTCCAGCACTTAATCCTCAGAGCCACTCAGAGGCCCTGTCTTTCAATGATAACGGATTCTTTCATATGCTATTAAAGGAAAAAATGCGTAATGGGTCATTTTAATGAATTTACTAAGTGTCTCTGGCTCTGCACCAACTACTCCACTCACCGCTGTGATGTGCTTAGTAAGAATCTAGAACAGATGGTACCACAAGCAATTGGAAAGTGGGAACTTTCAGAAAAATATTATAACATATTAGGCTGTAAATTAATGAACTAATTACTTTTCAATGTAACTCATAATGACCCAATATATAACAGAAGGAAACGCCACCCTATTCTGTGTCATCCTACAATAAAAAGAAGGTTCAGAGAAAGAAAGCCAAACCCAAATCCACTGCTACTGAGTCGACTGTGAGGCATACATAGTGACCCTATAGATCACAGTGACCCCACAGATCATAGTGAGCCTACACAGAGTTTCCGAGGCTGCAAATCTTTATAGAAGCAATATAGCCTTATCTTTCTCTAACAGATGAGCTGTTGGTGGGTTTGAACCACTGACCTGGCAGTGAGCAGCCCAATGCCTAACTCACAATACTACCAGGGCTCCTTCAGTTAAATTCTGTTGTTACATGCTGTCAACTTGATTCCAACTCAGCTACCGTGTACAGGGTTTCAATGGAGCAGCTGGCGGACCTGAACTGCCAACCTTGTGATTTACAGTCCAGTGCTGATCCTACAGCGCCACACCAAGAGATAAATTTAGCTGATCCAAAATTCATGATCTGAAAATGGGCATAATCTTTTAGAAAGTTTTTTTTTTTGAAATAAAAGATATAATTTAAAAGGAGAATGCAAGAGTCAGACAGATAGAAGCGAATAGCTGAATGTGGGAACGGTGCTGAGGAGAGACAGTGATGCTGGAAGAAGACTGTGCAGCTTTCAGAAGAGATGTGGGGTGGGAGTGGGGCCCAGTTTCCCCCCACACAGGTGTCCACAGCAGACACAACACCAGAGTAGCTTACCATTACTATGAAGAAGATCTAGGAACAGGCAAACTGGAAAACAGAATTTTTAAATGCTACCAATGAATAAAGGAGCTCTGGTAGCGTAGTGGTTATGAATTGGGCTGCGAACCGCAAGGTCAGCAGTTCAAAACTACCAGCTGCTCTGCGGGAGAAAGATGAGGTGTTCTGCTCCCGTAAAGATTTAACAGCCTCGGAAACCCTGTGCTGGGTCGCTATGAGTCGGAACCGACTCCACGGCACATAACAACAACAACCACCACCAATGAATAAAAGGAGCTCTGGTACTGTAGTGGTTATGAATCGGGCTGCTAACCTCAAGGTCAGCAGTTCGAAACTACCAGCCGTTCTGTGGGAAAAAGAGGATTTCTGCTCCCATAAAGATTTACAGCCTCAGAAACCTTTGAGTCACTAGGAGTCAGAACTGACTCCACGGCACGTAACCACCACCCCCACCAATGAACAATGGTTATCTGGGGTCTGAATCCTGACACTGCTCAGAGCATTACAAAACTAATCAGAATCCGGCCTATTTAAATCTTCCTCAGACCCCAGAGAACACAGCCCACACATGGTGGTTAAAATGATTTTTACTTGAATTAAATCCAAATGCTCAAGTTAATGATTTATGGTCATGATTCCTGTACTTTGTTCATTCCAGTTTCGTTTATTTTCCAATTTCTTTTTTTTTTCCTTTCAAAGGATGTGAGTAGAGTTAATGTTAGCTTGGAATACTAAAGTCCACCTTTTTAAAAAATAAAAAGTTGGCCACATCATCTTCTAAATAACCTAAAATTAGGCTTAATTTTATGAGAGGGCCTTCAGAAGGTTGATGGACAAATGGAATGACAAGATTATAGAATTTTCCCGAACTTTTTCAGTGTGTGGCCTTTCACTCTAGAGCCTCAGCTCATCCTGAGCTAGGGAATGGCTGAGGCAGTTGCCCTGAATTAAAGCCAGATGCAGCAATCTTTCGCTTCCTTCACTTATTTTATGATCACCTCAGTATGTTGCTGTTGTTGTTCAGTATTGCCTTGGACTTTAAGCAAGTTCATTTCACTGATGGTTTTGTAAAACCCAGTGAATCTCAACTGGGTGGGTTTTGTCCCAGGGGACATCTGGCATATCTGTAGACATTGGTTGTCTCAAACCAACTGAGGGTCCTACTGGCATCTAGTCATTAGAGGCCAGGGAGGCTGCGAACCATTCTCTAGTGTACAGGACAGGTCCCTATGATGAAGAATGGTCAGGCCCCAAACGTAAACAGTGCTCGGGGAGCGAATTTCTGGTAAAAATCCAAGTAAAACTACAATCTCCTCACATTTCCTAGAATTTCTCACTGACCAGCTGTCTTAGCGTAACAAAACGCCGCAAAGTAGGGAAATGCGCAACTTATAATGATCACCTGGCCTCTGAATTTTTAAGTGTCTGCGTCAGACGAATTTGTGATTCAGAATACTTATAAACAGTACTGTAAAATGTATAAAACCTGCAGTTATTATATTGTAACGGTCCTTGGATAAACTTCTGGAGGGTTAAGATCTAATAGAGACATTCTGTAAGCACATGACTTATATCATTACTAGATTTAAGATCATGTAAAACATTTCATGTAGTTTTAAAATATCAAGAATTAGTGTGTTCTAACACTCATGCATTTTTAAAGACATAAGGTAGCAATGACATTTTTATATCCGTCTTCTCAATTTTCTTCTTGAAACTAACTCTGGATAATCATTAAGCCAAAATTGAACCAGACAAAGTCATCTGAAACAGTTCTTGTGTGGTGCTGATGGCTACAGCAAGGTCAGTTTAAATCAAAAGATCAGCAGTTCAAACTTACCAGCCACTCCTTGGAAACCCTATACAGGGTTGCTAAAAGTCAGAACTGACTCGATGGTACTTTACAACACTAATGTAAAACTTCAGTGTATTCTCAAATGATTCCACTCTCAGAAGTTTTCTTAAAGCAGCACAGTAATGGTAGCAAGTGCTTAGTGCCTACTTTTAACTAGCCTCTTTGTCCCGGCAAGATGAGAGGATTACAGTTCTGAATGTTAACTATATGCCACAGAGCACCACACAGCTCCTCTCCTGTTCCGGCTAGCCTCAGCAATAGGAGCCCTTCTCTCCTTTCTACTCCACCCTTTGAGAAGGTATTGGTAATGTCTGGGGTCTGCGTTCATATCATGCCAAAGTTTTAAAAGCAATTCTCAATTAAAACTCTGCCTGTACTCCTATAATTAATTTAAACAAGTCTTTAGGCAGGTATTAACAGGTGAGTTCTTGGTTAATATCCAACAAAATGCCACACAGAAATATAAAAACCACTTGGCTTCCTTATGCCGGAATACCACACAGGCGTTCACAACCAGCTCTGAGCCCAGCCAAGCTGCCACACCAGCAGAGCAATGTAGGACATACCTGGTTGTTGTTGTTAGCAACAGACGAGTCGGCTTGAGCTGTACTTGCGGAGAGGGAATCGAGGAAGGCTTGGTCAGCCACTGAATTTCCACAAGAAAACGGATCTTTTCCATCATTGGGTAAAATCTGAAAATTAAAAGGAACCACAATCATTTTCATTCTTTAGAATTATTTCAGAATCAGAGTCTCTGAGAACAAGCAATGGCTGTCAACTCCTGGGAGTCCCGCCAGAATGTCCTCAGAAGTGAGGATGCTGAGATATCATCTCATGGACTATGGACATGTTCTCAGGCGGAACCAGTCCCTGGAGAAGAGCATCATGCTTGGTAGAGTGGAGGGTCAGCGAAAAAGAGGAAGACTCCCAAGGAGATGGACTGACACCGCGGCTGCAACATGGGCTCAGGCACAGTAAGGGCTGTGAGGATGCCGCGGGACCACGCACTGTGGTTCTCTTGTGCAGAGTCACTGTGAGTTGGAACCAACTCAATGGCACCTAACAACAATTTAAAAGATAATCATACCCAAGAATGTTGGAATTAGCAATCCTTTTCTATCATTATGTAGGTTTCTAAAAGTGCAGTGAATGCCAATTAGATTTCTAGAAAGTTCAATTAATTCTCAATCCTGTCAATATTTAGAATACTGAGTGCATTAGGATGGAGAGACAACTCTGAAAGTGTGCAAATGGACGGCATTCAGTGGGACTAGGGGTGAGCGTGGGGGTAACCTGGGAGTGGGCATACAGACACTTTAAAGTGGGGGTAACTCGTGGTGAGCATATGGACACTATAAAGTGGGGGGGTGAGTCAGGGATGAGCACACGCGCCGTGGATGGCGTTTGGACACCATGAGACGCTGTGACGGGCACACGTTCTCTGAGAAGGTCTATAGACGTTGTCAGTTCCTCAGAATGTTCATGCCTCCCTGCACCTCTGCAGCTGGTTCCAACTAAATGTCCTCCGAGAACGGCTCTTCCTCTCTCCAAGACTGATCCAGAGGCACTTTTACTCTTGAGCTCTCTCTCCAGTCTTTCCTGAGATGAGAGAGGGGAATCTCACCAGTACCTAGAACTTGAGTTTGCGGTGACCTACCTACAGCTGACCGGCAGAGGGCGCCAGGAGGTTGAGCACAGAGGTTTTTGTCTGCTGAGTGGGTGTGTCCCCGGACAGGGCATGCTCTTTCTGAAGGTTTGTAACCTCTCCTTGGCACCACTTAAGACAGAATAAAACCCTGCCTGGTCCTGTACCATCTTCACCCTCATTCCTATGTTTGAGCCCATTGTAGCAGCCACTGTGTCCTCTCATTGAGGGTCTTCCTCTTTCTTGATGACCCTCCACTTTACCCAGACAGCTATCAGAATAGAGCTGAAACCAGACAATAGCTTATAGCAGCTCCTTTAAGATACCTCTGGTCCCTGGGAATGGGATAAGTAGGCCCCAGGGAGAAGAAAGCTACTTAGAATAGAAAAAAAATCAGCTATTTAAATGTGGTGAATCAATTCTACAATAAACAATATCGTAGGCAACAGCAAGTCATAATCTGAGCAAAAGGGAAACCGGGACTTTTATTTAGAGTAATTAAAACTGCGCTGTATGATCAGCACCAGACTAACAGAAAGGTTGGCGGTTCAAACCCACCAGTCTCTCCTTGGAAATCCTATCCAAGGTCACTATGAGTCAGAAGTAACTCAACAGCACTTCACAACGACAACCCTTGGAAAGAACTGAAATCTAAATATTTGCAGCACTCTTTGAAGCTTGGGTCTACAGGCAATATTTCTTCTTAGTTCAATTTCAATATATTTCCCACATTTTAAATCACTAGCATTTATTACTTCTACAATAAAAGCAGTTATATTAATTTTCTGCCATCTTTCAGTCTGTCCCCTTAAGTCAATCATCAACCAATGACAATGAGTTCTTACTTCGACGTAGTCTGTGGGCACGAGCCCCCGCTCTCCTTTGCTGTTTCTTCCTTCCAGCCATCCTCCGCCAATGTCCTAATAAAGGTGGCACACACACAGAGTTAGAGTTGGCATTCCCCACAAAAATGCTGCTTTGAGAGCTGTTACACGTGCAAGGCAATTAGCATCAAGCTTTTGATTGGCATTACTTTCACGCTCTGTTCAAATTCTGAAATTCTTGAGCTTTCTCTTTACTTCAAAAACTGATCATCTAAGACCCAAAATACCAAACTTGAATAGTAATCATCAAAGCTTACACAATGACTTAGCAGGGGACTGCCATCAATTTGTGTTTGCTTTCTACCTGCACTCTGCGGCTCATTACAAAAATGGCTGAGAAAGAGAGAATGCTGTCTCCCCCTCGAGAGTCTGCACCAGTCTTTGGGACCCCTTTGGTCAATAGAATGAGGCTGACATACTATGAGGTGTGTTCAGAGCCTGGCCTCAAGACTGCACGCTGCAGTTCTCTTCCTGCAGCCCTCAGTCACCATGAGAATCAATGTGGGCTGCTAGGTGGTGAGAAGCATAAGGTTCAGCTCCCTGCAGCCGCAGCCCCAGCCAGCCAGCCCTCAGGGGGTCTGCCAGGTAAAAGAGTGAAGACCACTAAGACCATTCAGGCCCGGTGGGGGTGACAACACTGTTCAGGTGGCTGCAGGTACATCAGGGAGCTCAGATCAGCACACCCACCCTGCTGCCTTCGAACCCACAGTTTCGGGACTGCCTGTTAGCTCTTCTGGATGAGTAATGATAATAAACAAAGCACTAGAGAACCCTGCCAAGATTCTCTCAGCCAAGACACGCTTTCCCTCTTAAGACAGGAGTTAATCAATTGTGTCCCAATTAGTTTAGGGTTGGTAGTTAGCTGAACCGTATTACCACATTCTTTTTTTGTTGTTTTAAATCATTTGAAGCCACAACTGTAATTTTTTTATTCCAATGACAACTTAAAGACATTTACTATTTTACGAACATAAATCCAACAGAATAGTACTTAGCTAGATTTTTTTTAATCATGAAATTTTGAAATATTTTTTCATTCAAAAATATCAGATAAGTAGACAAAAGAATCTTTCATCTTTCCTCTGGTTAAAAGTGGAGCACTGACTCTGTGGGATAAGCACTGGACTTTGAACTTCAAGAAGGTGGCGGTTCAAGCCAGCCAGCTGCTCCATGGGAGAAAGATGTGGCTTTTTGCTCCCACAAAGATATGCAGTCTTAGAAAGCCTACACAGAGCAGGTCTGCCCTGGCTGTTGGCCCTAATCTTCCTTTCAGGCAGGTGCAAAGATGTAGGGTGGGCCCACGGTCTGATAAGACAAGATATAGTTCATCTTTCATCTCTCACATCCTTCAACAAACCCACCCTCTTCTCAAAAGCCCCAGTCACTCTGGACCCTTCTCACATGCCATCTAATCACCCCCACGTCCCCGGGTCTGACACTCGAGAGCCACCCACATCTGTCCTCAATCCCTATTGCCACGGCCCACATTCTTGTCGCCAGACTCTGCCATACCAACTCCCGCACATAACTCTGCTAGACGGACTCCTTCAATGTGTCCCTGCTCTCCTACAGCAATAGTGACACCAGAATCTAAAGTCTACAGCTGGCCTGCCCCTGGGACACCTGCTTACAGGGACTGTCCCTAGCAGAGGCTTTGAGGCCAAGCAGATACAGCTTGGAATCACTTACAAGTGGAGTGATGCAGTCTCATCACACTTGTTCGTAAAACGGAGAAGTGACCCACATAGGAGTGGCTGGGGAAAACACAGCAAAGAACACACCTGGGAAATGCAAATGGGAACACAAGGCTGTCGCTTTCCTGAAGCAGACAGCCACATCTTTCTCCCACGCAGCACTGGGGGGTTCCAGCCACCAACCTTTCAGTTAGCTGCCGCGTACTAACCCACGATGCCAGCAGGGCTCCAGCCAGGCCAGAGGCTAATAAAGACTGAAGCTGTAATGGGAGGGTAGGCACAAAGGCATTCATTCATCTAATGTCTCTAGTATGCATTCAGAGTCTTACAAAATAACAGTAAGATGAAAATATTTTGTGTGCCTACAGTTCATGCTGAATAGAACACGCAGTACAGTATTCAATGGGTTGGGAAATCGAAGTACAGGATGTGGTTCCCAGAGTAGTGTGGGAGGCAGGCAAGTACAGATAAAGCCCAGTCATGTCACTCACCCGGAAGGTCTCGATGAGAACATGGCACAGGGAAACAGGAGCGAGAGAAGGGATGTGAGATCCAGTACTCTGTGTGTGTGTGTGCAGCCCGGCCACCTGTATGGTCTGCAGTGTAAGGGGTCAGGAGACAGGCAGGAACATGGAACCAGTACTGTCTGTGTGTGTCCCTGGATGATCTGTTCAGTCTGCAGTGTAGGGCTCAGGGATATAGGAAGGAACAGGGAACCAGTACTCTGTGTGTCCCAACAACTTGTTCTGTCACAGTGTAAGGGGACAGGTAGGGACATGAGAACCAGTATTGTGTGTGTGTGTCCCCAGATGACCTGTTCAGTCTGCAGTGTAGGGGTCGGGGATAGGAAGGGACATGGAACCAGAAATGTGTGTGTGTCTGTGTGTGTGTACCCCGATGACCTGCACAAGCTTTAGTGTAAGGGTCAGGGGACAAGAAGGGACATAGGAACCAGTACTGTGTGTAGCTGTTGGCCCTAATAACGGGCACTGTAAGGGTCAGGGGGACAGGGCAAGCGTTGGGCTGGAGAAGTAAGACGGGACCAGATGGTGATGGTGGTGGGTCTTGTAGACCTACAGCTGACAGGAAGCTACCCAAGAGGAGTGGCCTGGTCAGGTTTTCTTTTCGAGACAATGGTTGAGGGAGGGCAGGAGGCCCACTGGGAAGGGACACAAGCAGGTGAGATGGAAGCAGAGGGGAGAGCTGAGCAATACTCCAGGGGGACAAATCAAAGGCTTCAGCTGTCACTCGGGGTGACTGAATGACATGGCACCACCACAGATCCAGAGAGCTTCAGAGGAAGTATGGCATAGCTGCACCTGCGAGGTGTGAAACGCTTATGAATGCTGATGGCTCAGAGGCAGCTGGATAACCAACCACCTCCCAGGCTTGAGTCCCATGGTCAAGTTGCAGATACAGATTTCAGGTCTTTACCATATCAATGGCAAGAAAGAAAGAAAATCTGAGAGTGTTTACCAAGAGGAAAATGTGCCAAAGACAGGATTACATGGTAACACCAACATTCAAGAGACTGAAAGAGGAAGGAATAAATCATAAAACATTAGCTGGAAGGGTAAACGGAGAGGAATGTCGACCCCACCACTTTCCACAGTGCTGGCCGAGTGCAATAAATATCCTTTCCTGGTCTCATTCTGGGGAAAACAGGCCTGCAGACACCTGTGTAGAATAATGAGCAGAGGGCAGAGCAAAGCTGCCCATTTTTGTTCCTCAAGGCACCCAGTATACATCCTGAGTGACTGTAACGGGGGGAAAGGGCACAGAAGGACACTATAGCATCGTGTCCAACCAGAGGGAGGCAGAGAACAGTGTCCCCAAAGCAGCATGCTAGGTGTACGGAGGGGCAAAGAGAAGGGGCAACTGGTCCCAGAAGTGGCCAATTGTACCAGTACAACGGCAAATTCTGTGTCTGCTCTTATTGACATAAGCCCCAAATAAAACACTAGAAACTGAGATAATTATTTTTAAAAGACTATTTCAAGAGGCTCATCTTCTAGTTTTGCTATAATTTTAAACCATTTACATGCAGTATTTATTTGAGGAAACCTATAATAAAGTTACACTTTAAAAAAGGTCAATGAACTAAAAATGGAGGCAGGTAGCACACAGAGGTCATGGGAAAAACAAAGCAGGATCTTGGGGTGAGATAACTTAAAAAAAAAGACTATTATACTCGCCTCTGAGCTTCCTGGCAACAAAGATTTAAACAAAAAAGAAAGAAAGAAAATCATTGCTAAAGATTGTGTTTGAAGAAAGGAAATCTACAGAGCACCAGGTCTTTCTTACCACAAGGACATGGTTACATGAGCAGAGTTAAAGGTACATCTTTGAGGATGTGTGTGTGCGCACACGTGTGTCAATTTCTGCTTCCTCGAAGATTTAAAGCCTCAGACACCCTATATGGGGTCATCGAGTCAGAAGTGACTTGATGGCACTTAACAAAAACAAACAAACACGTGTGTACTTTAAAGGTGTGTGTGTGTGCAAGCATAAAGATACACACACATGTGGGCTGCAAAAAGTTCATGGAAAAGTGGAATAAAAAGATGGTGAAATGTTTCCAACAACTTTTCGAAGCCCCCTCATATATACACAGACAGGATCAAACATAGCTTTGTAAAGATGCAAAAAATGTTTGTTATACACAGTCATCTCTTATTTAACAAAAATTGAGGCAATAACTTGCGATTTCAGCAGAGATAATTTCATTGGGAGGTAAGATGATATACTCCAAGTATATTGCTGTCTGGTAATATAATCTGACTTAAGGATAAAGCTTAGAAAAAGAATGATTCCAGTAAAAGCAAGCTTAAATCAACAAGCTAAAGCATTTAGGAAGAGCTACATCATGTCTCATTTATTCTAGAGACACAGTATTACAGTGCCAGGAGAAAGCACACGGCTCCATAACAATGGCAGGTTGCTCAAAATGTCAGGGTATATAAAATGCATTTGTAGAAAAAATAATAAAGAAAAAAGCATAAAATAAACATCGGAAAGGCACAAAACAAAGAGACAATAGTAAGCCCAATTATGTACTCGGGTAGCTTGAGGAAAGCGTTCCCTGGTGGCACTGTGGGTTAAGCAGTGGGCTGGAGACTGAAGCCAACAGCAGCTCCTCGGAGGCAGCCCTAAAGACTGACAGCTTTGCAAACCCCATGGGGCAGTTCCACTCAGTCCAATGCAGTCGCTAGGAGTCAGAATCCATGCAACTGCACTGCGCTTGGTTTGATTATCTTTTGGAAACTTAATTCTCAGTGTTTACATACAGAGTTGCTTACTTCGTAACCGTATGGGTGAATGATCAACTCATTTTTTTTTTCCCATCGTAAACAGCATTTTATTTTGTAATTAAAAGTTTGACATACACATTGTTTGAACACACCTTGTACATTGAGTTTACTTTTAACTTATGCATTAATAACAATAGATTTGAAACAGAATATATTTTTAAATGAACTACATGTGTTTTATTAAACACTGAAGAATAGTTTCGTTATTTGACAAATTCTAGTTCTTTTAATAGTTTCTATACTAACATGAATTTAGATGTACAAACAGTAGGTTCACAGTATTTGGTTTGATAAACAAATTAGGAAAATTATATTAATTCAGTATAATTGATCAACTATTTTTTTTCTATATTATAGGAAAATAACCAAAGTTTTAAGTAGCATTTTAAGAACAGATGAATTTGAAAATAAGGAATTTTTTTGTTTTGTATTTTGGACATCTACAAATGAAGTGCACCTAGTAACAATAACTGCAATGGATTGACTATTCAATTTGTTTGTATTTTGATGGTTGGCTATTTGGTTTTTCCTAAAATGAGAAAGATATTTTAAACTATAAAGAATTTTCTAACCAGTCTCATCTTTGCAGGAAGTTACCTGTGTAAAAAGGGAAGTGACACTGGAAAGTAAAAACATGGTTAATAAAGTGGAAAGAATGTGTAGAATTTGCATGCTACTTGCAATTTTTTCTTTTTTCATCACTTTTAATAATGGAATGGAAATGCAAGCTGTAAAGATTCTCAAATATAAAGTATTTGCTACAATGTATATATTGTACACAATTTTTTGTTGCTTTTTTAAAATTTGCCTTTATTCTGTTTCCACTGAATTCATACCATTTTTCGAAACAATGTTAATCTCTCCAGAGGATGTTCAAGGTGGAAGGGAGAATGTTTAACCATTTTTGATCAAATAGATGATTGGTCCCTAGGTTTTTGAATGATCAACTAATTTTAAAAATCAAATCTCAGAAATAAGTCTGTAAGAAACGCTCTCCTACCGGGTTTGTTATGGTGATGATTTCTCCTTCATTTACTGTCAGTTCATTGTTTCCAGGTTCAGCAGCAAAATCATACATAACCCGAGCCTGTGTGAAGGAGAAAGGAAAAGACAAAAAGCTTAAAAAGTAAACTTAACAACAAAACAAAACAAGTAAGTCCCAAGCTCCTTACACAGGCCACTTGGAAATTTTGCCCTCAGAAAAGAAGCATTTCTGCAGGAGAATGGGACCCCTGTTCCTAAAATGATTTATCGGCTTTGTGTGAGGACCAGAGACAGCTATGGGGATGGCCCTTGGGCTCTTTTGAAAGCAGGAAGATTTCCAGTGACTGCCCCTACTGCAAAGAGCCACACAGTCAGTGGTTCAAACCCACTAGTTGCTCTGTCCTCAGGTGAAAGATGAGGCTATTGGCCCTTACAGCGATTTACAGTCTCAGAAGCCCTAAAGGACAGTTCTATTTTGTCCTATAGGGTCGCCATGAGTCAAAATCGACTGGTTGGCAATAGGTCTTTTTGGCCCCCATCACATTTAGGAATCAGCACTACAAAAATTAACTAAAGAGAAGGAACAAATCCTTACAGCAAGAAACATTCCCACCCCCTCCACACACAGAGTAGACAGAGATGGGCAACTTGGACATTGGATACCCAAATGGGGAGGGGGGACTACAAAGGCAAGAAGTGACTGGCTTACAAGCTTTCAAGAGGGAACCTAGAGCTAGGGGGCATGGAGGAAGGCAGAATCACCCAGTGAGTACTATCCAATCTGTCTAGGCGGAGCTGATGAAATGAAATACAGATGGGTAACTCGTGATACTGTAGTGAAAAATGGTTATCAGGACTGATTATGAGGGTTGGAAATGCAAAGGTAGACGTTTTGTAGCAAGGAAGGGAGTGATTAATTCTCCAGTCTAGGAACGGAGGCCTCTAGGACCATCAATGAAGAGCCGAGAGCGGGACCCTACCCAGAGAAGCAGAGATACCTGAGATAGAGACAATGACGTGGTGTGAAGAAGCGGCTGGGGACTTTGGATCCAGAGAGGGAGACGGCCTGGGGGCCGAAAACTGGGGGCAGGGGAGTGTAGGGGACGGGTTTCTAGGATATACCCTTTGGTCGGTTGATGATGCATGGAGGGGATTGGAACCATGGCAATGAAATGATATACGATGGAATGAATGTAAAACTAAAGTTCTCTCATGTAAACTATTATATAATTCACAATAAAACATTTAAAAAAATTAATTAAAGATACACCCATTATTTTAAAGCAATAAAGGGCATTAGCATGCCTTCCTTCTGGGAGATAAGCAGGTAAAACACAGGTATTGTTCATTCTGTGAATGGTCTCAAAGAGATGTAAATACACACACACTTAAAATACATATTTCTTTAGATCAAAATCCTTTGTTAACAAAGCTTTCCCTACTTCTTATCCAGAGTCCTAGTGTGGCACTGTGGGATAATGCACTGGACCGCAAGGTCAGGTTGAACTGTAAGGTCAACAGTTGAAATTCACCAGCCACTCCTTGGAAAGCCTATATAGACAGGGTAGCTATGAGTAGGAACCAATTTGATGACATTTAACAACAACATCAATAACAACTTATCCAGAGCCCTTGGGATGAATTTTGGTGACACCACCTAAACTCAGAAATGGACGCTGGTACCGCTGCACTTACATAGGGCTGTGTGTGTTGGTAAGGTTACCTACAGATCAGCTGCACTTTCAATCTTTTCCTTGAGGCTCTGTCAGGGATTGGATGGTGTCACATTGGCTGGGCCACAATTCTCAGTGGTGTGGCAATTATGTAATGGCAGTTCTATAATGATGTAATCAGCCCCAGGATGTGATCAGGTCAGAGCCCCAATAAGAAGGGGAGTTTCCCTGGGTATAGCCACTATCACCTTTTATCCTACAAGAGACAGAAGGAGAGAAGGGAGCACTAAAGGAAGAGGAGCTAGGAGCAGTGTCCTCCTAAACTGTGAGAAAATCCACTTCTGTTTGATAGAACCAGCCACTTGTGGTACTACAGCAGCACCAGGGAACCAGGCAAGTGTCAGCCCAGAAAAGTGAACTCCCTGGAATCTTTCTGTGTGTCTTGTAGCGTTGTGGTAAGGTAGACAGTACTTTATAGTTTATAATATGTAATAAATGTGTAATAGAGAAAAGTTCCACTGTCTTTTAATTCCATTTTCCATGAGCTTTTTGAAGTTCCCTCATATATTTCATTCCATTTCAAGTTCTAAACAAATATTTTTGTGGACTATCTTCCAGAAGTCTACCTTATACATTGAGGGTCACACGTATTAGGTAACTTATGGTTTGTTTTAAAAGCAACTGCTTACCTTGAAAGTCAAATGCAAATAGGATTAACGGAGTTGTACTCATTGAGCAAATATTTACCAATGCCTGCCATATGGCACGAGTTGTGCCGGGCCTTTGGTCCACCTGGTACCCACCTTCCCATTTCCTTAATGATGTCTGCCACTCGCTTCACAAAGATTAAGGATTCACATCTAGTGGTAACCAACTAGGGAAAAACAAATGCAAAGCACAAACCAGGGCTCACTTATTCTGAAATACACGAAACACAAAAAAGATGGACTAATTGATGACTGTGTGAGGAAGCAGGTGCAGTCAGATGGAATTGGAAACTCTGGGTTTGTGGTTGTTGTTGTTGTTGTTAAGTGCCGTCGAGTCGGTTCCGACCCATAGCGACCCTTGTACAGGGTTTCCGAGGGTGTAAATCTTTACGGGAGTAGAAAGCCTCATCTTTGTGGTACGTAACGTAAAATCCTTTCAACTTTTGTGCATGATGGAGATTTTGAAAAATAAAATGGTGGAGAAAAAACAAATGATAAGTTTCTTTTAATTGTATAGATATATTGCCTGCCCCCAAATTCTACATTAAAAAGGGGGGTGGGGGTGGGGGCGGAGAAGACATGATTCATAACAGCAGAAGATAAAAGATCTAGGAATACACTTAAGAATTACCTGGAATAAAGTTTTTCCCGTTTGGAAAAAATGTTAATATGATTCCAAAAGCCATAAAAATTGGGAAAAAATGGACATAGATAAATTGTTTTCAAAGACAGTCACAACAAATCCTCCCTCTACCAACACCTTTGACAATGTGGCTCAGCCCCTCCTCCCAGTGAGAAGTGAGGGCTGCATTTCCACCTCCTGACTCTAGACTTGTCCACAGAGACCAGCAAAGCTATGGAAAAGTGTGTGAACACTGGGGCTTGTCCTTCCTTATACTAGGAACACTTCGGCTACCACGTGAATGAGCCTGGGTTTGCCCAGAGAGATAAGAGACGGCACAGAAAGAGACCCCAAGCACCCTGGCCATATTGGTTGAGGAACCAACATTTGGTGAGTTGCTTTGGGTTGAACTGTATCCCTCCAAAATATGTGTTGAAGTCCAATCCCCTGGTGCCTGTGAATCTAACCTTGTTTGGCAACAGGGGGTGAAGATGTTATCGAGTAACATGAGGTTCATGCTAGAGTCGGGTAAGTCTTAATCCCATCTGAACGGTGTCTTTTATAAACCCAGGAGTAAGAATACAGACTGAGGAAGGGCAGTCAGGTAAAGATGTGTCTACAAAACAAGTAACACACGGCGCTACCACAAGCCAGGAGACTAGAGAGCCTCTTCCCCTAGAGCTTTCGGAGGGAACACGGCCCAGCTTTGGATTCCCCGCCTTCAGACTGTGAGACAAGAGATTTCTGTTCTCATTAGCCACCAGGTTGTGGGATTTTGTCAAGGCAGCCTGGAGAAGTAATACACCAACCAAGCCAAGCTCGGCTGGGCCTTCCAGACCACAGCCAGCCTGCAGAAATAATAAATGTTGTTTTAAGTCACTGAGTTTGGGGGTAGTCTGTTATGTGGCTCAAACTAGGTCATATAGAAAGGTCCCTAGGTTTTAACATCAGAAGCCGTGGTGTCATCAACTGGACAGAAGGCTGAGGCTGTCTGCTCCCATGAGGACTTACAGTCTCAGAGACCCACAGAGTCACTATCAGTCAGAACCGACTCGATGGCGGCGGGTAAATATCAAGGAGCCCTCGAAGTGCAGTGGTTAAGTGTTCATCTTCTAACCGAAAGGTTGGCGGTTTGGAGGCTCCGCGGGAGAAAGATGTGGCAGTCTGCTTCTGTAAAGATTTGCAGTCACACTCTGTACTATGCGATAGCAACTCCACGGCAATAGGCTAGGGTGGGCATATCATCAAGACAGCAGACTCCCTTTACTTTCTCTTAATTCTAAGACAATAGGAAGCATATCCAAAACAGAACCGACTTATCCTAAAAGCCATTTGGACAAATAAACAAGAACAGCCTAGATTTTGTTTCCTACCCCCCACCTCCAACAAAGAAGAGCAACGAGAAGAGACTGGATAGAAATAGCAGACAGTCTTCAACCAGTCCCAAAGACATACAGAAATATACGTAGGCTAATATGGCAAAGGTCCCAGTGTGCTGCTGCAGGATAAGGTTGTCAGTTCAAACCCACCAGGCGCTTCTCAGAAACCTTCCACAGGGTCACTATGAGTCAGAACCAACTGTAGAGCACGTTACAGTAACAACAATCATAAAGGCGGCATTCACTGTGTTGGCATTGGTACGCATTAACTTGATGGTAACTGCTCTGGTTTGGTAAACGTGTTAGGATCACTGAGTTGTTGCTGTTGTTGTTAAGTTGTATTGGTTCATAGCGACCTTGTACACAATTTCCGAGGAAGGCTGGTAAATCTGAACCACTGACCTTGTGTCTCAAACTGACCTTGCAGTCCAGCGCATTATCCTGAAGCACCACACCAGGACTCTAGACCCTAGGAAACTGAAGATGCTGTTTTCTCTAACAAATAAATTCCAGATACAAAAGAAAGTATGGGAGAAAGGAAGAGATGGGCAGGGAAATCTATACATTTAAGAATACTTAAAAGGTCATGAATAAATAAAATGTACAGGCTTTATTTGGAGTCTGAGTCCAACAAGCTGTTTAAAAAAAAAAAAAAAAAAAAAGATGGCATTTGAGACAACTGGAAATCTGAATTCTTAAGGGTTGTGTGATAGTCTGAAAGCATTATCAGGTATCATCTGCTGTGGCGCTGTAGGATAATGCACTAGACCACAAGGTCGGTTTGAACTGCAAGGTTGATGGTTCAAATTCACCAATCACTCATTGGAAACCCTATACAGGATCGCTATTAGTTGGAACCGACTCAACAGCACTTAACAATAACAACAACAATAATGACATCATTGTCATATTTGTCAAAGATATATACAAAATATCCTTAGAGTGAGAAACAGAATTTTAATTCTTCCAGAACCCAGGTTTCTGGGGTCCATGGAGTTGGGTGTCCTTGGCAGGCCACTGACCAGAGATCTTTGGAAGCTTGAGCAGAATGGTCCCTGTGTGTCAAACAGAGACTAGTTATTGGGGGGGACCTTTTGCCTTGGGCACATTCATCTTTTGAACAATCCAGCTAGGGTCAGACTGTGTTTCCGGGTAAACTGATATTATGAAAACACTGTTGTTGTAGCCCAGGCCTTAGCAATGCCAATAAGACAGGGGGCTTTGGATGCTCTTTTCATCTTTGGAACTCTAACTCTTGAAAGTTGAGTTACTCCATGTGCCAGTCGTATAGTAAAAAACTTCAAGTCAATTTATGTGGTGGCTGTTGCCTGAGTGCCTTCTAGTCGGTTCCGGACTCACAGCGACCCTCTATAGGATTTCCAAGCCTTGTAAAATCTATGCGAGAACAGAAAATCTCATCTTTCATGTTGCTGCTGGTGGGATCAAGCTGATGCCCTTGTGGTTTGCAGTCCAGTGATTATCCTATGAACCCAGTGCCCTCCTCCAAGTCCATTTGTATTATGGGCTTAATATGTTTTTGAAAGAGATGCACACTAAAACATTTATAAATGAAGTAAGATATCTTGCATTTCCTTAAAAACAAATGTCAGGACACAGGGCGCTGATAAGAAACGTTCGTCACAGCAAACAACCAGACACAATAAAAAATATGAGGACAGGTTAAATAAAGATAGGGAGGTCCATAAAATGGAACACAATGTCACAGAAAAAAAAAAAAAAATGGGGGAGAGGATCTGTTTACTTTTGTAATTCGGAGTTACCTCTGATGTATATATTTTAAAATAAAGCAAAAGATACCATTTGTGCTTATAAAAGTGTGGGGGGATGCAGTATATACATTTGTGTCTGCAGGATATTTCTGGAAGTGTAGAGGAGGAATCGATAACACTGTCTCTGAGGAAAGACGTTGGCTGGCTAAGAGAAGACCAAGTTCACCAAACCCAACCCACTGCCATCGATTCCTAGAGGACAGAGCAGAACTGCCCCACAGGGTAAACAAGGCTGTAATTCTGATGGAAAGACAACCATGTCATCTTACGTCCCGTAGAGTAGCTGGCAGGTTTGAACCAGCGATCCCTCAGACAAGGGTGTGTTTCATTTTGGTTAGGTACTGTCAAGTGGACTTCGAGTCCTAGCATCCATCTGCACACCAGAAGGCAGCACTGCCAGGCCCTGAGCCAGCCTCCCAATTGTTGTTACGCTTGAGCTTGCTGTTGCATCGAATGTGTCACTCGATCTCTTTTGGGGGGCGGGGGGAGGGAACGGGGACGGTGTCTTCCTCCATGGTATGCCAGAAGGAAAAACAACAAACACATCTCTCTTGGAAGATACAACCAGAATGATCCTTAGAAATGAGTTTGGCGAGAGAGATTTATATACTTGGATTATGTTATCAGGCGGGACCAGGCCCTGGAAGAGGATATCATGCTTGGTAAAGTCAACACACAAGAAGGCAGGGATAGGAAAGGAAGTTTCAATGTCATTCCTTTTGCACCTTTTTGTTTTTTAACATGAACCTATTGCTTACTTTTAAAAATACAAAATGTAATGTAGTGTCTTGTACTTCTACCTAGAAGGCTCAGAATCAGCTTGAAAACACCAACAATCTATAGTGAATGCTTTCCTGATTACAACATAGCACACAACATTCAAATGATGATTGGAAGATGTTATGGATTGAATTATGTCCCCCCAAAATATGTGTTACAAATCCTAATCCCTGTGGTGCAGTCCCTGGTGTGCAGCTGTAGGGTAAGCACTGAATAGTAAACAGCAAGATTGGCGGTTCAAACTCACCAGCTGCTCCTCAGACTCTACAGTACTTAACAACAATACCATCTGGGGAGGGACTGTCTTATACTGATGAGACATGATCAATGTACAGAGGGTCCACAGATCTTGAATCAGTCTCTTTGAAACAGAAAAGATTTCAACTAATGCTAGCCAGAAGCAGAGACCAGCAAGAGAGAGAGAACGTCACGTGAAGACTGCCCAAGAGCAGAAGCTCAGAGGAGACATTGACCTTCCTCAGAGGCAGCATCCTGAATTCGGACTTCCAGCCTCCTAAACCTGGAGAAAATAAATTTTTGTTTGTGAAAGCCATCAACTTGTGGTAATTCTGCTATAGCACCACGAGATCACTAAGACAGAACACAAACAGATATCTGTACTAAAGGCTACATAACTGGGTAAACCATGTTCCTAGAGTTGCCGTTCTGATTACTGCTATTTCCACTACACCTGTAGTGAAGTATACATGCAAATACAGTTTTATATAGCGACAAAGCAACACTTGTGGCTAAAAAGAAAATGTTCACAAACGACCTTCCTCCTGTGCCAAAGGGCAGGTGTTGGCAGATTTGAGCACATCCTTCAAACTGCAGTCCGCACCACACACAGAGCCAGTTAACGCCACAGCCTACGGCTTCTACATGTTCCTTATTCAACAGTATTAGCCTGGGATTGTTCTAAACAGCAAGTCTTCCTAGTTTTTTAGGACCCTGAAAATCTTCTATCCATATTCTACCTCCGGGGCAAAGTGCAAGAAAACTTTTTTAGCTTTGCTGTTCCCCTCCCCAAATGAAACAAGCTTAGTTCTTCCACACTGTAAAACTACATGACAATTGGGTGGGTGGGGGTGGGGGGGCAATACCGAAAAATAGAAAAGTTAACAGTCTAACAGGATCTCAGAACAACCAGCAGAAATGTATATAATCCCAGTAATAGCACCCCACACCCCACCACACACAGCACTGTGTATTGACAATCAAGGTCAGCAGTTCAAACCCACAGGCACCGACTCCATGACACAACA
>NW_006408635.1:7037266-7037870 GCF_000296735.1 Chrysochloris asiatica | reverse complement strand
TGAGGAATGAGCTTAACATTGAGAAACCAATGTCCACATTGAAAACTAACTGTCACATGTTTGGCTTAGGGCACTCTTGGGGGTTACATGTAAACACAACAACAACTCTAACTTGGAGGTGACATGGGGGAGAAGGAAAGAAAGAGAGAGGAGGTCCTGAAACGAGAACACTCTTGGCAAACTAAATAAAGACACCAGATCCTGCTCAGTTACTCAAGGTATCTCGCCGTTACACTTCCCAACTCCATGACTTCCAACTTCTCTACTCTCCGGCCCATCAGCACTGAAACCACGCATGTCCACTACATCTTTACCAAGTCAAAAAGGTCCTCCATCAACCCACAGCTCTCTTTGGCTACTGCCTTCTTTTCCCTTTAAGAATGTAAATTTTCAAGAAAAGCTGTTCTGTTTCCCCTTACCAGGTCTACTTTTTAACTGTCCTTCAACACTCAACATTCCATCTTTGCTGCGTCTTGCCACTAAAATGGCGAGCAGTCACGAAAGCAAACGACATACTGTACAAGGCAAATCTACTGCAAAAGTTCTCCTTAAAGTACTAAAGAACCTGAGCCTGGGGTTCAGAAATATAGTCTCAGGGGACATC
>NW_006408635.1:7003177-7035191 GCF_000296735.1 Chrysochloris asiatica | reverse complement strand
TTTGATACATTAAACACTAAAGACCAAAGACCAGAAGAGTTGTGGGATGACATCAAGAACATCATACATGAAGAAAGCAAAAAGTCATTCAGATGACAAGAAAGAAGGTAAAGGTCAAAATGGATGTCAGAAGAGACTCTGAAACTTGCTCTCCAGCCGTAGAGATGCTAAAACAAATGGAAGAAATGAGGAGGTATAAGAGCTGAACAGAAATGAAATCTTTAGTTGCCCCAAATGGCATAAAGCAAAGAAGCAATTACCACTAATTTATATGGGAAACATTAGTGAATGTTCTCAAACCGGAAAAAATAACATACTAAATCATACTAAGTGACACATAAACCCTAAAATAACACTAACATGCAGTGTTCACGGAAGCACAGTGGCTCCATATGATAGACACTGGACTGCAAATCTCAAGGTTCTCAGTTCGAGCACACCAGCTGCTCCTCAGAGAAAGAGTAAGCTTTTTGCTCTTGCAAAGATTTACAACCTCGGAAACCCTATACAGGGTCACTGTGAGTCAGAACCCACTCGAGGCACATATTGACAGTGTTCACGGACACAGTTGAAGGTATGGTGGCTCGGTGCTGAGCGTAGTTCTCGGGGAAAGCGCTTGGGGGCGCCACTCTCATGCATGAGCCCTGCCTTTTTGAAGGTGCACTGCACAAAAATATTGAACATTAGCTAGTTTCGATTTTCACTAATTTTCTTCGTAAAAGTAAAGTGGCGTAAAGCAAACTTTTGAAAAGAAGGACCTCAGAATAATCATTTGCCTAAAATAAAGCTCAGGAAGCAAGAAGGGGCAGGAAAGGACAAGTAGAAAGTGGAAATGCGAAATGAGGGAAGAAATAGGAAGAGAGCTGTTACACTGAGGGATGGGCAACTAATGTTCCATAACAAAATACATGTAAATTGTTGAATGAAAAACTAACATTCACTCTGTGAAGTTTCACCCAAACCACAGTAACAAAAAATTAATAAATTTTATTTTTCTGCTAAGAAAGAAAAAGCTATTTTCAGGACGAAAACTCCTACATTAGTACCTGTTTTCACTAACTGAAAGCAATATGTAGTGTATTTATATACACATATGTATATATATACTTTCAGATATCTGAAAAGTTAGAGAAACTTTAGCCTCATCATATGCACGGTCATTCTTTTGTAAGTATCTCGTATTTTTCCTGGTTAGCTTATCCCAATCTCTGATGTTTGTATTTTAAATAAGGCAAACTGACAGGAAAACACCACTCGCATAAGGCAGATTGATGTTGTTAAGTGCCATCGAGTCGGTTCTGACTCATAGCGTACATGTATAGGGTTTCCGAGGAGCGGCTGGTGGGTTTGAAATGCCAACCTTGTGGCTCAAACTGACCTTGTGGACTAGTGCAATATCCTTTAGTGGTGCTACAGCAGGACTCCATAAGGCAGGTAGACAGGCCGATAGACAAGCCTTTCACCCTCCTTGCCTCTGCTTTCAGATTTTCAGACTTTGCTGGGCCTACTTGATTGTTTGAGTATAAGGAAGTCTAATAGTACAATGGTTAAGTTGGCCGCTAACCAAAAGGCTGTCGGTTCAATCCCCCAGTGGTCCGATGGGAGAAAGACCTGGCAATGTGCCCCTAAAACCAAATGAGACAAGCATACTACTGTCACATGGGGTTACTATGAGTCATCTAAATACACCAAATTCACCATATAGACAATGCCTCACCAGTGCCTGTCAGCCCATCCCGCCAGGGTTTCCTCTACTACAGAGAACAAAAAGGGCAGATCCCTTCCCAGTCATCTTGTGGCAAGCGCACACTCACTGCCCCAATCCTGGCCTGCAGGACCTCCTGGGAAGCAAGTCTGAATAGACTCTTCCCTAATGAAAAGGAGGCAAGTACACAGTGCTGTCCTTGGTTGGATCTAAAATGACTCTCTTAGGGTAAAAGATGGGAAAGTACGAAGTCCCTCAGTCCCCACTGAGACTGCGGGACCGCCACAACAGCCCTGCAAACATCTTCACTACATGGAATAATATCGATCTTCATGGCTTAAATCACCCTCACTGGTAGCTGACGGCATTTGCAATGGTTAAATGTAAGCAGTTCCTCAATAAGGTTCAACTATCTCATCTTTGCAATCAGAACCCTCCATAACTTAAGCTTTTCCTACCTCCTCAACTTTCTCACAGAAATCCCATGCAAACTGAGAGCTGGTGAACTTAGGGGTTAATGTAAAAAAAAAAAGGGGGGGGGGGAGGCTAAGAAAATCTATTCAAGCATGAAAACACTGACAAGAGTCATTGTGAGAAGGATGCATCTCATTGGAAGTCTGCCTGCTCAAATCATTTAACTTGAATCTAATCATGAAGAAACAGGCAAATCTGAATGGAGGGGCTATCTGGCAAACAACTGGCCATACTATAGGTTTCAAAGGCGCCAATGTCATGAAAGTAAAGAAAACCATTCTACGTAGAGACAAGACAAGTAAATGCAACACAATGAATAATCCTCAATGGGACTAAAGATTAGAAAATATAAAAATCTAAAAGGTCATGAAGGATATTATGGGAATGACTGGGAAAATTCATCTGGGCAGCAATTGTATCGATATGTCTTCTTGATGTAGTAATTATATTATAGTTATACAGGACACTAGCCTGTTCTTAGACCATTCAAGCCTAACTCTTAACAAATGAAGTGTTAGAATGTCCATAGTGTATCCTCAGTGGTCAGGAAGTGTTTGTGTATGTACATACAGACATATGAGGGGAAAAGACGTGGTAAAATGATAACAAATGGTAAATCTAGTGATAGTGAGGGTGTTTGAGTGCTGATGGTACTAGCCTTGCAACTTTTCAAAATAAATTTGAAAGACAAATCCAACAGGAAATATGCTGAACTTAACTAAAACAAAACGAACAAACATTTAACATACAAATAGAAATGTAAAGAATAATGCTGTATTTGAGTGAAATGTACAGGTACTCAAAGTGATACTTCTTAAGCTCCTCTGCATAAGTACACACACAACTGTTACATGGAGAATCTGAGTCTCTACATTCAATGGATACTTGAACTGGGGCCAGTATTCTTAACTATCATCTATGTTTGCCAGCAGTTCCTCTTTAAAGCAATTTCTATTTAGATGCATCCAGCTAACATAAAGCTCACCACCAAAAAAACTACAGCTGGCTTTTAATTGTAGCGCAGCTGTAAGGTTAAAGATATAGCAAAATAAGAGTGCAAAGAGAGTGAAATCAACTAAGTGAAATAATACAAGTGAAGTGTATCATACCAGCAACGGAAGAATGGATCATACTCAGTTAAGGAGGAGATTTTGACCAAACAGCAAACCAAGAATGGGAAAACAGTTACAAAACGAGGAATTCATTGCATGGAAATTCAGAGAAGCCGGAAGGAAAATGAGATCAGACCCCTTCCAAGCAGAAGGAAACAAACCTCAGGACAGATTTTTGCCAGGATCCTCTGCCCGTTCCAGTGAACCCATTTGCAGACTAATAAAAATCCCAAAAGAGAGAACTCCAAGTAGATGAAGAAAGGTGAGGTGGCATTTCTAGGGGTGAGGTACTTCAGTATATCCTGGTTTAAATTTAAAAACTCAAAGAAGATTCAGGAAAAGCAGCAGCTCATAACAGTACATCCATTAAGTAATGTGTTTTAAGATACTACAATCAGCAAATGCAAGAGCCAGAATTCTAACCCAGTTCTTCGCCCACGCTCACTCTGTCACTAATGATGCCAGCGGTGATTACATACTTGCCTCTTAATGATCTTCCTGCCATTCATCTTTCTCTCATCAACTCTGCACACTAGTGCTAGCTGCTTTTTGGATAAAATGTATTCATTAGCCACATGCCAAAAAATTCTAATGGTTCCCTATTAACTAGGATCAAGTTCAAATACATTTCCACAGCATTTAAGAGATCCTATAATCTGACCCCCAAGGAGCCCTGGTAGTGTAGGGAGTAGTTATATATTAGGTTGCTAAACTCATGGTCAGCAGTTTGAATTCAACAATCCCTCCGTGGGAGAAAGATGACCCTTTCTGCTCCCGTAAAGGTTTAAAGCTTTGAAAGCATATACAGGGTCACTATGAGTCAGAAACAATTCAATGGCGCACCACCAGCAGCAACAGCAGCATAATCTAACCTCACCCTAAAAATCTAACCCTCCTGTGTACTCCATAACACCAGCTCAGTCTCCTCTCATCTAATAAAACCCCACTGGAATGAACACTGCTGACAGCTCACCTGTTCATGCCTTCTTTTGTCCTTCATGGCGCTGTGAGTTAATGTACTGGACTGCAAAGTCAGTTTGAACTGCAAGGTTGGTGGTTCAAGCTCACCAGCCGCTCCTCAGAAACCCTATACAGGGTTGCTATGAGTCAGAACCAACTCCACAGCACTTACCAACAACAACTTCCATACCTAATAGAGCTCCCTACTCCATTTTATTAATGTTTTCATTCCTCCTTCTTACAAGGCAGTAAAGGCTCAAGGGAAAGACAGGTTTCTCAATGGGGGCCCTATTAGTTTCTGGAGAAATACCATGCAACAATAGTTGCTTTCATTTTCTTATTGTCTGAATGGCAAAAGCGCAAGGGCCACAAAGGCAGAGGCTATGGTTTTCCAGTCTCTTGTATACTCCCCATCAGAAACCTAGTTACAGTAGATGCAAGTGCTAAGCGCTGACACTGGCGAAACAGAAATACCAGAAGATTTACCACCACCATCACAACGTTCCCTCCCATCCCCAGAATGAAATCTCCCTCTCCTTTCAGGGTTGAGGGAAAGACTTGCCCACAAATGTTCACTATGAAACTCCCCAAGTATGTGTATATTGCTGTTGTTGTTAATTACCAACGGTTTGGACTCATAGCAATCCTATGCACAATAGAACCAAACACTTCCGGTCTTGTGCCATCCTCACAATCACTAGTCACACTGCTGCTGCCACTGTGACAATCCACCTCATTAGGGGGTCTTCATCATTTTCACTGACACTCCACTTTACCAACCATCACGCCATGTCTCCTGGGAATCTGTCTGTAGTATGAGAGATGAAGTCTCGCCATCCTGGCTTCTACACAGCATTCTGGCTGTATTTCTTCCAACATAGATTTGTTTGTTCTTCTGGCAGTCCATGACACATCTAATATTCTACTCTAACACCACAAGTCAAATGCATTAATTCTTTTATGGTCTTCTTTATTCACTGCCCAACTGTCACATGCATATGAAGCTATTCCCTTGGGTCAAGCACATCTTCATCCTCAAACTGACATCTTTGTCCTTGAACACTTTAAAGAAGCTGTGTGCAAGAGATTTGAATAATTACGTAATTTGATTTCTTGCTGCTGCTTCCTTGAGTGTTAATAATGGATCCAAGCAAAATGAAGTCTTTGACAATTTCAATCTTCTCTCCATTTATCATAATGTTATTTATTGTTCCAGTGATGAGGGTTTTTTGTTTTTTTTTTTACATCGAGGTGCAATCCATACTGGTCTTTGATCTTTATCACAAAGTATTTTAAGTCTTCTACACTTTCAGCAAGCATGAGTCTTCCTCCAATCCTGATGCCACTTTTCTTCTTCATATAATCCAGCTTCTTGGATTATTTGCTCAGCGTACAGATTGAATAAATATGGCAAAAGAATACAATGCTGGTGCACACCTTTCCTGATGTTAAACCATTCAATGTCCATATGTCCTGTTTGGACAGCTTCCTCTTGGACATGCACAGGTATACTTAAGTGTTCCGGAATGTCCATTCTCCACTGTTTTCCATAACTTGTCACAATCCACATAGTCGAAAGACTTTGCATAGTCAATAAAGCACAGGTAAACATCTTTCTGATACTCTCTGCTTCGAGCAAAGATCCATCTGACATCAGCAATGCTATACCACATTCCACGTCCTCATTTGAATCTGGCTTGACCCTCTGCCAGTTCCTGTCAATATACTGTTACAGCCATTTTTAAATTATCTTCATTTTTACTTGCATGTGATATTAGTGATATTGTCCAATGATTTCCACATCCCCTTGGATGACCACTCTTTGGAATGGGCATAAATATGAATCAGTTGGTCAGGTAGCTGTCCACCAATTTCTTGGTGTAGAGTGAGTACCTACAGCGTTGAATCAGTTTATTGAAAGATTTCAATTTGTATTGCATCAATTTCCGGAGACTTGTTCTTTGTCAAGATTTTACACGAGATTGTTGTTAGGTGCCATTGAATTGGTACCGACTCATAGCAACCCTATGAACAACAGAACGAAGCACTGCGGGTTCCTGGGGCAACCTCACAATTGTAGCCATGCTTCAACCCACTGATGCTATCATTTTGCCAATCCAGCTCACTGGGGGTCTTCTTCTTTTTCTATGACCCTCCACCCTACCAAACATGATATCTTTCTCCAGTGACTGGTCCCTTCTGACAATATGTCCAAAGTATGAGAGATGAAGTTTGGCCATCCTGGCCTCCAAGAAGCACTCTGGCTGCACTTCTCCCAACACAGATCTATTGGTTCTTTTGGCAGCTCATGGCACTTTCAATATTCTCCTCCAACACCATAACTCAAAAGCATCAATTCTTCTACAGTCTTCCTTATTCACTGTCCAACTTTCAAATGCATATGAGGTGATTGAAAATACCAAGCCTTTGGTCAGGTGCACCTTAGTCTTCAGGCTGACATCTTTGCTCTTCAACACTTTAAAAAGGTCTTGTGCAGCAGATTTGCCTAATGCAATACGTCGTTTGATTTCTTGACTGCTGCTTCCATGAGTGTTGATAGTTGATCCAAGAAGAATGAAGTCCTTGACAACTTCAATCTTTTCTCCGTTGATAAGAATGTTGTTTATTGGTCCAGTGGTGAGGATTTTTGTTTTCTTTACATTGATATGCAATCCTGAAGGCTGTGCTCTCTGATCTTCATCAGTAAGTATTTTTAAGTCCTCTTCACTTTCAGCAAGCCAAGGTTATATCATCTGCATAAGGCAGGTTTGTTAATGAGTCTTCCTCCAATGCTGATGCCACATTTTTCTTCATAGAACCCAGCTTCTCGGATGATTTGCTCAGCATACAGGTTGAATAAGTATGGTGAAAGAATACAACCCTGTAGCACACCTTTCTTAATTTTACACCATTTAGTGTTCCCATGCTCTGTTCAAACAACTGCCTCTTGGGTCCATGTACAGATTCCTCTTGAGCACAACTAAGTGTTCCAGATAACTAGCCACAAATCTTCAGTGCAGTTAGGACTTCTTCCTTCAGTATCATTGGCTCTTGATCATATGCTGTCTCTTGAAATGGTTGAACACGGACCGTTTCTTTTTGGTATAGTGACTCTGTGTATTCCTCCCATCTTCTTTTGATGCTTTCTGCATCATTCAATATTTAGCCCATAGAAGCCTTCAGTGTTGGAAGTCAAACCTTGAATTTTGCCTTCAGTTCTTTCAGTTTGAGAAATGCTGAGTGTGTTCTTTTCTTTTGGCTTTCTAACTCCAGGTCTTTGCACATTTCATTATAATATTTGACTTTGTCTTCTTGAGCTGACTTTTGAGATTTTCTCTTCAGCTCTTTTATCTCATTTCTTCCATTTGCTTTAGCATCTTTATGCTGGAGCTCTGGTAGTGCAGTGGTTATGAGTCAGACTGCTAACCTCAAAGTCAGTAGTTCGAAACTGCCAACTGTCCCATGGGGGAGAGATGAGGCTTTCTGCTTCTGTAAAGATTTACAATCTTAGGAACTGACTCCATGGCACACAGCCACCACCAACCATGATGTTACAAAGTTTCAGAGTCAGACATCCATTTTGGTATTTTCCTTCTTTCTTGTTTTCTTAATGACCTTGTTTCTTCCTGTGTGATGTTCTTTATGTTATCCCACAGCTGTTCTGGTCTTCTGTCAGTTTACAATACATTAAATGTGTTCTTCAGATGGTCTCTAAATTCAGATGGGTATGTTCAAGGTCATATTTTGGCTCTTGTGGACTGGTTTTAATTTTCTTCAGCTTCAGCCTGAACTTGCATGTGAGCAATTGATGTTCTGTTTTCCACCATCTCTTTCCACAGATGTAGTCAATTTGGTTTCTGTGTATTCCATCTGGTGAGGTCCATGTAATGTAGTCAGTCACCTCTTAAATGTTTTTCAAAAAGCGTTTGCCATGAAGAAGTCATTGGTTCTGCACAATTCTATCATGCGATTTCCAGCATCATTCCTATCACCAAGGCCAAACTTTCCAACTACTGGTCCTTTCTTTTTGTTTCTAACCCTTGCATTCCAATCACCAGTAATTATCAATACATCTTTCAAATTGAAGAAATTGGTTGTTGTTGTTTGTTGTTAGGTGCCATCGAGTCGGTACTGACTCATAGCGACCCTACGTACAACAGAATGAAACACTATATATATTGAAGTCTTTAATTTCATCATCAGTGGCTTTAGTGCTTGGTGCATACATTTGAATGAATAGTGATATTAATAGTGGTATTAACTGGTCTTCCTTGTGGACATTACCCTATCACAGACAGCATTATAATTCAAGATAGATCTTGAAATGTTCTTTTGATGATGAATGTGACACCATTCCTCTTCAGCTTGTCATTCCCAGCATAATAAAGCGTATGGTTGTCAGATTCAAAATGGCTGATACCAGTCCATTTCAGCTCACCAATGCCTAGGATAGCAATCTTTATGCGTTCCGTTTCATTTTTGACAACTTCCAATTTTCCTAAATTCATACTTCATAATTCCATGTTCCGATTGTCAATGGATGTTTATAACTGTTTCTCCTTATGTTGAGTTGTGTCCCATCAGCAAACGAAGGTCCTGAAAGCTTTATTCCACATGCATCATCATAGTCAACTCTATTTCTGAGGAGGCAGCTCTTCCCCAGTCATAATTCTGAGTGTCTTCCATCCTGAGAAGCTCATCTTCCAGCACTGTATCTGACAATATTCTGGTATTCTTCATCAAACTTCAATATTCTGGTGCTATCTGACAGTGTTCCATTGCTATTCATAAGATTTTCAGTGTCTGAACATTCAGAAGTAGTCTGTCCTTCTTTCTTCCTACTCTGACTGGGTGGAAACCTGTTCACCATGTGTGACTTATTGGTATTTAAAATACAAGTGGTATAGTTTCCAATATCACAGCAACATGCAAGCCACCACAGTACAACAAACTGAAGAGTCTAACTCTTTAGCTAGGATACCATTTTCTTTTTTTTTGTACATAGAAACAGATGATACCGCTATATTTTGAAATCCTGGTGTGATGCTGTAGGATACGCACTGGATTGCAAGGCCAGTTTGAACCACAAGGTTGACAGTCAAACTCATCAGCCACTCCTCGAAAACCCTATACAGGGTTGCTACGAGTTGGAACTGACTCGAAGGCACTTAATAACAACAAACATTATTTTAGTAAACTAGTTTGGCCATTTTTCAGATAACAGTCTACAATCCATTTCCACTGAAAATGTTATCAATGCATTTCCAATCAATTTTAAAAGTCAAGACACGGAATTAGGGTACGGACTTCCTACGGGAAGTGGCACACGCATGGAAGGAAACACGCTGAATTCAGCGTGTACCATCAATTCTTTTCAAAGTCTGGTCTTGGGTCCTGGAGAACCACACTCTAGAAAACTAGCCACAAACCTCCAAAACAGGACTCATGACTAGGAGAGTTTCATATCATTTACTTTGGACATATTCCCAGTTGTGCAAATAGTTAAGTGCCAACTACTAGCAGAAAGGTGGGCTGTTCAAACCCACCCAGAGGCTCTTTGAAAGACAGGCCTGGTGACCTACTTTGCAACTTATTGTTGAAGCTAGTGATGGATATGTCACAGAAGGCTCTTTGAACCATCCTACTTTTATCTTTGAACTGTTTATAAATTAAAAAGTTAAAATAAAAAATATAGAATCATGCCAAACTGTTTAGATAATAATCTTAACTAGAAAACTTTAAAACTTAAAAGGTTTTTAAACATCAATTATAAAAAAAGCCTAAGGAACCTTGGTAGCATAGTGGTTACGAATCGGGCTGTGAACCTCAAGGTCAGCAGTTCGAAACTACCAGCTGTTCCGCGGGAGAAAGAGGAAGCTTTCTACTCCTGTAAAGATTTGCTGCCTTGGAAACCCTGTACAGGGTCACTATGAGTCGGAACCGACTCCATGGCACATAACAACAACAACATAAAAAAGCCTGGTGTGGCACTGTAAGATAAGTACTGGACTGCAGGGTCGGTTTGAACCACAAGGTTGGGAGTTCAAACCCACCAGTCACTCCTTGGAAACCCTATACAGGTTCGTTATGAGTCAGAACTGACCCGACGGCACTTAAGAACAACACTATAAATGTCCAGGAACAAATATTTCACAGAAAGAAAAGAATCACTTAATGGTAGAACCAAGAAAAGAAAAAGATTTACTGAATCTCAAAATGCAAAGCCAGGGTGATACTGTTGCCACTCAGCCCATAAGGCCATTGTGTTCCCGCTGCTTTCTAACAAGACTGTTCCCCAAGCTGCTGTGGCTTCATGAGCTGACACCACAAGAAACTGCTCTAGCAAGCAGAGACTCCAGTTAGCAGAGAAATGTAGACCAAAGATGACTAGTTTTATTTAATGAGAAATATTCCAGTCAGCAGTAGAAAGACCATATTGCCAATCTATGGTAGCCAAAAGGGCCACTGTTCTGACAGGTTTTATTTGTTTGTTGTTAGTGGTGTCTGCCATCAAATCAATTGTGACTCACATCAAGCCCATGTGACAGAGGAGAAAAGTCCACAGGGTTTTCTTGGCACTCGCCGTGCCACTCGCCGTGCCACCCACTTTGCCACCAGGGCTCCTTGGTTATACAGCTCTACTTTCAGTATATCCAGGAAATGGGATCGAAACAAGTCTATTAGATAGAATCTCAAATTCAGTATGCTACTTCATATAAAAATTCTTTCAACTGACTTGACTGGGATAGTCCTCAAATAAAAACTGAAAAAAAGAATAATCTCCCTTTTGTCCCCCTCTCTCTTGATTGGATTAAGTGGAGCCGAGGATTTTCCAGTATGATTTTAATTAGATGTAATCAATCCGGCTTTCAGAAGGGATAGAGTAAGACTTCAGTTCGGCATCACAGTGAACTGAGTATTATTAACTTCTGACAGTTGGCTTTCACCAAAAAAGGTTCAGTTCTTAGAAAGAAGAAAGAAAGCCCTGTTGAAAACCCCTCTACTGGTCTCTCCTCTCACTTAGAATTAGATTACAAAGTATTCCTCATCTCCTGTTGCTCTTGGGTACCATCCAGCTGATTCTGAATCATGTGGACGACCCCACCTGCGCACAGTAGAGCTGTGCTGGGTGGGGTGTTCAAGGCTGTGATCTTTGGGAAGCAGACTGTCAGTCCTGTCCTCCAAGGTGCCTGGGTGGGTAATGACTGCCATTCTTTAGGCTTAAAGTCAAGCACTTCACCCTTAGTGCCACCTGCCGACAACCCGCTTATGCTCTAGCCTCTGTCTTCCTCCCTTCCTTCAGGTCTTCAGTGCCACCTTCCCAGTGCGGAATCCCCAGCCACCCCATCTAATATTGGAGCGGGCATCTCCTCCCCAGCTGTTTGTTCCTCTTTACTGACCTGCTCATTGGTCATCTCTAACACTCCCTGGGCACAGGGAGTTCTGTCCAGGGGAAGGGATTTTTATTATTTTGTTCAATGTTATATTGTTAATGTGTAGTGGTGTGGTGCTGTAGGATAAGCACCAGACTGCTCACCACACGGTTGGTGGTTCAAACCCACCAGCCACTCCTTGGAAACCCTAGACAAGGTTGCTATGAGTGAGAACAGACTCGACAGCACTTAACAACAATAACAACGTATTTATTGCTAATGCCTCAACAGATTCTGGTCCATGGTAGTTGCTCCACAGGTTTACTGAGTGGGAAAAACAACAACATGTTCTACTCCTGTGAGGGTCTGATGAGATTTGTTCTCTGTGAACTTACTAAATGGATCTGCTGAAGAACTATAATGGTATCACAGCCTAGACATCTAGTCTCATGCACCCCTCTTGTCCTGTATGCTGCTAACCTCTTGCCTTGCTTCTATCTAGTTTTGATGTGTAAAAAGGCAATTAACAGAGCATCCTGAAGCAAACAACAAAAAATATCAAACTCAAATGGCCAGATATCCAGATTGGGGATGTTGGGTTAACGCAAAGTTTCGGGTAAATAAAGGAGAAAAAAAGCAGACCACCTCCCAAACAAAAGCAACTTGAAGTTGGACAAACATTTTTCACTTCCTCAAGTGTATTAAGGTAGACCCCAGATCTAGGGGCCAAATGAAGCCCTCATCTATAGTTTATTTTTGTAATATAACACCACCCACCACAACTATGCCTTGCAATGTGCCACAAAGTGTAATAATCTCCATCCGTACATGCTTCTTGAGAAAATTCAGCCAGGATATTTTTGGAAAAGCATTTTTTTTTCCCCATCTCTAGTTTTCTCCTCTTTCTTTCTTTTTTGTTTTTGTAGAAGTCACACCTGCACTCAGACTTCTGTCCACTGTCTCGAGAGAGGGGTGGACCATGGAAAAGGCAAGAAAGTCTTCCTGGCTTTGGCTTCCAAAGCCTCTCAAATCCCAGATGATAGGACTCTAGATGGAGACAGAACATGTGAGGCACACTGTGAAGCAGACACAGAACAGAGTTCCTGTTCTCACCACACCACCTCCACTCCCAATACCTCGTCTGCACTGGAGGAAAACCAAAATCAAGACCCAAGTGGTCAGGCCAGTCAACTTCAGCTCATAGAAACCCTGTGGGACAGAGGGGAACAAACTGCTCTAGAAGTTTCCGAAACGGTCAGTCTTTTCAGGGGCAGACTGCCTCATCTTTTCCCCAGAGCAGCTGGTGGGTTTGAACTGCAGCCCAACACTTAAGCCAGACACCAGCAGGGCCAGGGAAAAGACAGCGGGAAGTACAGAGCTGAGTCTAGAGACTATGGTGTGACCTCCATCCTGGTCACAGAACCCCAGGGGAAAAGCAAAATGACAGAAAAAAAAGAGAGCTCCTCATTGCATTTGGACAGAGAGGGTCTGACTGCTGGAGAGCTAGATCTGTGCCTTACTAGAGCAAAGGAGCCCTAGTGACATGGTGGGTTAGGTGACTAACCACAAGGCCAGCAGTTCAAATCCACCAGTGGCACCCTCAGGTTAAAGATGAAGCTGACTGCTTCTGTAAAGATTTCTAGTCTTAGAAACCCTATATAAGGTCACTATGAGATGGAAATAGCTTCATGACAATGGGGTTAGATTTTGGTATAGCACAGAACAAGGAACCATGAAGGGGCAGTGGTTAAGTACTGGACTGCTAACAGTAAAAGTTGGCTGTTCAAACCCACCCAGGGAGAAAAGACCATGTCACGGCTCCCATAAAGATCACAGCTTCCAAACCCTATGGGAAAGTTCTACTCTGTCAACACAACTGCACAAAACAATGCAAAAATGGCATGGAGGTCATGTCTGACTTCTCTGGCTTCACAAGAGGGAAAGGTAATCAAACTTAAAATCAGCCCAAGGTCTAGTCCTATGAAACAGAGCGGACACACCTTCACCCTTCAACCGTCTTTGCCCTCTTCTGCCACCAAGCATCCCTCTCACAGCACTCTGCTTCACATCAGGGTTTGACTGCAATGGTCACACAGTACTCATAGACAAAACTCACAATTATAAGGTTGATTAAGGAAGGGAACAGGGTACAATTCAGGAGCAGAAACAACTCAGGATGCAACAGTCCATAATTATGTCAGGAACACCCTGCTCTTGTCTTTGACCTCTCAGCCAAGTAGCTCCTTGACCTCTGCCCTGCCCATTCTGCAAGCCAGTCTCCTGCCCGCAGGCACTCAGCTCTACTGGTCCTGGGGCCCAGCAGCATGCAGGTGCTCTGTCTTTCCATGCTGCTGCGGCTTCTTCTTTCCTGGCCCTGGGATCACTGGTTCCGGCTTCTGAGATGGCTCCTTCTAAGCCTAGCAGGATGGCAAAGGCTGCACACCCTATTGGCATGGTCCTATTAACAACAACCACCACCCTATCATTTGGTGGGAGTTAAGAAGAAGCAGTTCGAAACTATCAGCTGTTCCGCGGGAGAAAGATGAGGCGTTCTGCTCCCGTAAAGATTGACAGCTTCGGAAACCCTGTGCAGGGTCGCTATGAGTCAGAACCGATTCCATGGCACATAACCACCACCACCAAGAAGATGTGGGGCAGAAAAGTCTTCTCAAGGAAATTCATAGTACCACAAACAACCAGCAAAACGCCTCCCAGGGCCCCAGACACAGCATGTCTGGTGCAAGCAGGTCATGGCCTGAAAAGGTTCAGACTGAAAGAGTTAGCCGCACTGTGGACTTGGGCTGCCTGCAGAAATGACTGGATGGCAAGATGAGGTTCCCCCACACCCCAATCTACGGCATTTGTACATGTTGTTGTTGCTGTTGTTAGGTGCCTTCAAGATATTTCTGACTATGAGGGGCCCTCCAAGGCTGTAAATCTTTACAGGCACAGAACACCTCATCTTTCTCCCATGGAGTGGCTGATGGGTTTGAACTTCCAATCTCACGGTTTAGCAATCTAACACTTATTCTACAGCACTACCAAGCCTTCCATTATGCACATGGTGGTGGTGGTAGTGTGCCTTGGAGTCGGTTCTGACTCATAGCGACCCAGCATAGGGTTTCTGAGGCTTTAAGTCTTTATGAGAGCAGAAAGCCTCATCTTTCTCCCACATATCGGCTGGTAGTTTCAAACTGCTGACCTTGAGGTTAGCAGCCGGACTCGTAACCACTGCACTACCAGAGTACACATTTGTTGTTGTGAGGTGCCATGGTTCTCAATCATAGCAAACCTGTCTGTAAAGAGTTTCCGAGGAGTGGCTGGTGAGCTTGAACCACCAACTTCACAGTTCCAGCATATTACCTAACACCCATCCCCCAAATTAGACATACCGAGGGGGAGGTGGGCCCTGAACTAACAGAATCTAGCTCTCCTTTCCATGTTGGATGGGGCATCATTTGCTTTCCATTATCACAGAAAAATCAAAGTTGTGGTTATTTGCCCACCTGGGTTATAGTATGAAATTCACAATCAAATACACATTTATCTCTACCCACTACAGATGAAGACATCAAAATGCTAAGTGCCTTCCCAAATGACTTGTTGTTAAGTGCCGCCCGCCCGTTGGGTTGGTGCTGACTCATCGTGATCCAGTACAGGGTTTCTGAGGCTTTAAATCTCTGAGTGAGAAGAAAGCTTCATCTTTCTCCCATATCCCAAAGTAATATAGCTTGTAAATTAGGATCGGAGCACAGGCTCCAAATCTCTACACACTCCACCAGAGCAAACCTGAACTTCATCAACTCCACAATCAGGTAAAACTGACTGTAATCATGCCTCTCATCTCTAATCAAAGACACAAGAAAAACTGCTCTTTTCTTCTAAGTATAAAATAAATGGGAAACCCAAACATCAATAAAGGAAATGGGTTTCTAGGTAGCAGCTACCCTAAAGAATCCAAGAGCATCAATGACCTCAAAATTAATCCATTACATGCATACAACACCCACAAACAGCAAAAGCTATACAAAAGTACAACTCATTGAGAAGTACTTAACACTAAATGATGCTATTAGAAGTCTTAAGTGAATCTACCTTTTATTAATAACAATTTCTTTCTCTCTCTCTCTCTCTCTACAGGAATATGGAATCCTGGTGTGGCACTGTAGGATAATGCAAGGACAGTGGTTCAAACTCACCAGCCACTCACGCTTCAGATACCCTATACAAACAAGGTTGCTATTGAGTCATAACTGACTCAGCAGCACTTAACATATATACATACATATATATATATATATACACACATGTATATACATATATACAATGTATGTATATATGTTTAAATTGTAGTACAAATGTAAAAAGATATATAGTCTGTAAGTGATGTTTTCTGTGGTGTAGTGAATGATCTAATGTCTCTTCTAGCCTCAGTCTGTTGTTGGTTGTTATGTGCCGTGGAGTCAGTTCCAATTCATAGCAACCCTGAACAGGGTTTCTGAGGCTGTAAATCTTTACGGGAGCAGAAAGCCTCATCTTTCTCTCATGGAACAGTTGGCAGTTTCGAACTGCTGTCCCTGAAGTTCGCAGCCCAATTCATAACCACTATGTTACCAGCGCTCCTTAGCCTCAGTCTGTAGCTCCCACCAAACAAGGTTTCTGCCCTGCAGGGTCTGGGTAAGAGACTGTGGGAGAAGAGAATGATGGGATGATGTGATTCAGCTGTGGATGTTAGCAGGGTTTATTATATATATTGTTGTTGTTGTTGTTGATATGTGCCGTGGAGTCAGTTCCGACTCATAGCGACCCTGTACAGGGTTTTATGTTTAAACCTGAAACTCCAGCATGGTTATAAAACAAACCATCTCAGAAGCAGGAGGGGAGATCTCACTGCCATCAGAGAAGAGCCAGGCGGGGAACGTATCCTGTAGGCCCTGTGATCCTTGAGTACTGAATACCCTGAAACCAGGGACAGAAAGTTACAATACCGGAGAAAGGAACAGAGGGGCAGCAGCATGAGACAGAGCAGTGGGCTTCCCAGCCCGCCCACGGAACAAGTAAAGTTGAGTGACTCTGGGCAGGAAACTTACTTGTAAAGTGGGGTGCCTACATGTACTTAAGTGGGGGAACTAGGAATGCTGACCCACGGAGCTGGAGTCTGGAGCCTTCGAGCTGAAGTTTACGGTGGAGTGGTGGGTCCTGTGGGCATTTCTCAGCATCTGACTGGAACAACTGTGTCCTGAGCATTTCTGACCCTGTGTTGAATCCTGTTAACTTCCCTAATAAACCCCATCACTGTGAGCATGGTCTCTGAGTCCTGGATGGCCGCTGCAAAGAAGTACTGAACCCATCAGAACACAGAGTGAGGGCTTTGGGAGGAATGGTTGGTGCTACAGGCTTCAGATTTTTTCAATTTAGTGTCAGAAGCAGGGTTTGTTGCAATAGCTCCAGACTCATGGAAGAATGAGGTTTTGTACAGAAAGAATAAAGGGGCTTGGACAATGAGAGTTTTAATTCTTCAATGGTTAAATCTGCTGTTACCTGTAATGGCGGAAAGAAATGTAAGCCATGCACTGTTGCAGCTGAGGGGACAAAAACTGCTACTGGAGTGCCCTGGGGCAAAAAATTTTAGCGTCAGGATTACAGAGCTCCTCAATCTGCTTCATGTGTACTTGATTGCATATGCTATAAGAGAAGCTAGGAATTGCCCAGAAGAAACCACTTTTTTGTTTTCAGCCTTTGTAGAGTAAGTGGCTTATGTGGAAACCTGAGCTTTGCTCAGGACTGTAGAGAAAACAGATTTACATTTGAAGGAAAAATGTGCAGAAAGAAAAATGGCTGGCATTTTGGATTTGGAGCAGTCTGATGCATTGAGGCAGGAACAGGAAAAGTGTGTCCGTCAGAAAAAAACCCCATTCTAAGACAAAGTTAAAAGGGAGCCGGCAAGCGGACAGTCTGGTATGCATACTGGTGACCACCTTGGTCCTCTCGAATGGAGATGGGAGAAAACGCACCAATAAAGAAATGAGTTGAAACAGGGAAGAGGAAGGGCTGGCTGGTCTTAAGTTGAGGGGGTTGTGTGGGCTCTTGAGCCCAGAATGACATGCCTCAGCTGTGGCATGTTAGCCGAGGTCATTATAACCGATAAAACTTGAAACTTTACCATGACTCTAAAATGAAGCATCTCAGAAACAGGTAAGTGAATCTCCCTATCCCCAAAGAAAACCAGAAGGGGCATGCATCCTTTAGACCCCAAAATCCCTGTGCACTGAACCTCCTCGACTCAGGGCTGAAGCTACAGCAGCAGGACCAAGAAGCAGACAACACGACAGAGCAGTGGGCTTCTCAGTCTGTGGGAGAAGTCAAGTCCAGTGACTCTGGGCAGGAAGCTTGCTTACAGAGTGGACGTACCTCTAGGCACTTTAAGTGAAGGAACTAGGTTTGCTGACCCACAAAGCTAAAGCCAAGTGCCTTCAGGCCGAGGGTTACGGTAGAGTGGTGTGTCCCTGAGCATTTTCTGATCCTATATTGTAGCCTGTTCACAAACGCCTAATAAACCCCTTTAATTGTGAGCATTGGCTTTGAGTCCTATGTGGCCATTGCAAGGAATTACTGACTCAGCTGAATAGAGAAGGCTGTGGGAGGAATGGTTTTATGTCACATGGTTTTGCATTTGCTCCTTTACATCCATTGACAGTTTGCGAGTTGTGAAACCCTAAAGTAGAGGATGCTTTAGGTGCTGTAAATCTGGTATATAAAACACCCCAAACATTTTAACTAAACTGCTTGGTTGGAAGAAAAAAAGAAATCAAGTTTGTTTTAACCAATCCAAGATGCTGGATTCACCATAAAAAGACCGGAACAAGCCAGGCCCCGGAAACATACTATTTGCAGAGCTCATGTAAAAGCTATGTCTTTTGATTAGTCCCAGATAAAAATTTTGATCAAAACTAGGAAAACTGGAAATTTACTCCTTCTCTGCAGTGAACTTTTTGCCTGGCAAGGTCCGTTACTATAATAAAGAACTCTTTCTTTAGACAACTCACACTAAACGTGTTGTAATTTATTTATGGCACTCCCTAATCTAATCAACCGACAAATGATGCTCTTCTGAGAGGGGCCTTCACAAAGTTTCTGGAAAAATTCAATGATGTTTTCATTCAATTTTTTCTACACGCTTTTTGAAGCTCCCCAGAACGCTGTGGGATGATAAAGCAAGGTTGGTTTGAACCACAAAGTGAACAGTTCAAACTCAACTAGGTGCTCCTCAAAAACCCTATACAGGTTTGCTATGCGTTGGAGCTGACTCAACGGCACTTAACATTTTTACAGATGTTCAAACTGTGGCTAGTTGGTTGACAATAAATTTATTTGCTATTAAGTTTCCAGTGACAATGAATAGAGGAAAGTACACCATGAAGATGGACCAGTGAGAACATTAACCACAGGTCTCATCCACTTTCTGAAACTGCTTCTCTACGGTTTCTTGTTTGGTGGTGGTGGTTTTGAGTTTTCTGCTTTTTGTTCCACTATTTTAATGGTCATGGTAATCACCAAAAAACACCAAACCCACTGCCTTCAAGTCAGTTCTGATTTATACCAACCCAATAGGAGTCCAGGTGCAGCACTGTGGGATAAAGCATTGAACTGAACGATCTGTTAGAACCACAAGGTTGGTGGTTCAAACTCACCAGTCGTTCCTTGGAAACTCTATACAGGGTCACTATGAGTCAAAACAGACTCAATGGCACTTAATGATAGGACTCCTGATGTGGTGATATAGAATCATCACTGGACTGTGAGCCACAAAGCCCGCAGTTCAAACCCACCAGCTGCTTCTTGGAAACCCAATACAGGGTCGCTAAGAGTCTAAACCGACTGGAAGGCACTGAGTAACAGGGCAAAATAGAATGGTTCATCTTTATAGGAGCAGATAGCCTCATCCTTCTCCAGAGGTTGGGCTCTTTATGGTAATCCTTTACATCTCATCATGTGATCTCTTCATATGCATCTGAACTCTTAACAGTCAACTCTGCGTCTAATACCTGAGGACTGAGTCATGAGGGACGAATGTTATTGAAGCTGGGAGAAAAACTCATGATAAAAATAGCTCCAGTCCACAAAGGAGTAGCAGCACTGCCTCCTCCAGGCTCCCCAGGGAAAGGGCACAGCGAGGCAGGTAGATTACCCCTGTGTTTACAAAGACCTTCAGCTTCAGCGCTGGCTACTAGGCCAAAGATACAAGCAAGCACAATCATATGTTTTCTCCTTTGAAGAGCTTCAGAGACGCAAATAAAACGTTAAGTTCCTACATGCACTACTGTATTCATTAGCATGTTTTCTTTGAAAGTGCCATTTACTATCTTTATCAGCATTATTGAAATTCTTTTTTTTTTTCTTTTCAGTTTGGTATAATTTAAAACAAAACAGAAGGTAAGAATACATTTAGGAATCCATTTTAAAGGCCTGGTTAAAGAAAATAAGCTTTTAAATTAAAAAAAAAAAAGAAACTTGCATTTCTTTCCTCATTACAAAACAACATATATTCATTACTGAAAATCATGAGACTACAAAATAAGCTAAAGGAATTTTTTTTTTTTCAAATCCCTAAGTACAGCCACCTTGAGGAAAAGGACTGTGACTATTAACAATCCACTTAATCTACATTTTTAAGCCTTCTGTGAATTTGCATTAGAAAATACATTTAAACTCCCATTTAATGGGTACATTTCAAATGGTTCATTAATATTTGAATGTTAACTCTATTAGTTGATCCAAGTCTTTTTTCATCCTTACTCCCAGCATAATAGAGATACCTTATGTGCCATAGAGTTGGTTCTGACTCATAGTGACCCTGTGCAGGGTTTCCAAGGAGCGGCTGGTGTGTTTGAACCACCATCCTTGTTTTCAAACCAAACCTTGGGCGATCATGTGCTTTATCCCACAGCACCACACCAGGACTCAAGAGGTATCTAGTAGCTACCAAATTGTTTGCTGATTGAGTATTTAGGATCCTACAGTTCAAACTCTGGGCTTGACGATCGCAGAGTCCTGGCATGGCTCTGTACAATGAAAGGACTGGACAGCAAGGTCATTTGAAATGCAAGATCAATGGTTCAAACCCACCAGCCACTCCTCGGTAACTCTATCAGGGCCGCTATGAGTCGGAACTGACTTAATGGCACTTAGCAACGTACCTATACTGGTATGGCGAAGAGGTTCAAACCCACCATCCACTCCTTGGATACCCTGTACAGGGTGGCTGTGGATCGGAAGAGTATATTGTTAAGTGGAGCCCTGGTGTGGCGCTGTGGGTTAATGCACCAGACCGCAAAGCCGTTTGAACTGTAAGGTCAGTGGTTCAAGCTCACCAGCTGCTCCTTGGAAACCCTGTACTCGATGGCACTTAACAACAACAATATTGTTAAGTATTTTCAAGTGATGTGATAGAATACGGATTCTTGTCGTACAGAACTGCTGTCCTCCATAGAATTTTCCTCAGCTGATTTTCAGTAGACTACCAGGCCTTTCTTCCTAGCCTGGCTCAGTCTGGACTCTCCACTGAAATCTGTTCAGCACCACAGTAGACAGGAGCTGGCTGTGCATACGGAACTGGCCAGGAATCAAACCTGGGTCTCAGGCATGGAAGGCGAGAGTTCTAGTACCACTGAGCCATCACGGTCCCCAAACAGGGATCAAAACTCACTTGAAGAATTAAAGAAAAATGCAGACATTTCAAGAACTAGTTTATTCGGAAAGCTTTTTTATTGCTGACTGCAGAGCTGGGGAGCAGGCACCCTCCTTGTGTTCCGCAGAAACCTGGCACTCCACTGTAACATCGTGTAAACAGGCTCACTGATAACTCAGTGTCTAGCAGGGGGCCCGGCACACTGAACTCCATCCATCACGGTTCAAGTGAATCAGGGAATGATGATGGGAATGTCGCCAGGATAAAGGAGATTCCCCCTTGTTAACTCATACACGACGTGATGTGTCTTCTTCCACTTAATGAACCACAAAGCCGTGATTTTTGAACACTGTCTCTGCAGGTAATAATAATATTTGACTTGATTTTCAGATACTTAAAATAGCTTAGAAAAATTGAATCATGCAGAATAGCATCTGTCAGTACTGTATTTACAATTTCTCATGAGAAAATGAGCAATTTCTGAATAGGACATGCTAAGTCAAATCGTCAAATGAAAGAAAAATTTAAAACCACCTAAAAATGTGCTATGTTGCAGTTCTTAGGGGAAGAAATGTTCAAAGTCTGTGATTTGGCCTGCTTAACTTAAGATTTGGTTTCAATGAACATTCGTAACAACTCTGTGTTTTTTTTCCCACCTTTCTGTTCCCAAAGCAGAGCTTCACACTCTGCAAAAACAGACCAGTCCTTTCACTTTGTCATCTCGTACAAAGATGCTCTGTGCAGACTCATTCCCCGAACCACCCCACCAGACCCAAACAACTAAGCACTGATAAACTGTCATAAACATGGAACCCCTGATACTATGACCCATACATACCCTTCAAACCTGGAACTGAACTCACCCTTGTGGATCAATTTTCAGCCAAATAATAGACAGGCCTATAGGGTGAACAGCAACACCAGGCCAGATGAGATCAGAAGGCAGCATTGGCCCAGTATAAAGCTCAGAAAGCAAGACACACTAGGAAAACGAAGAGACTCAGTAAACACAGGGAGAAAGCTGGAAGAGCGCTGTTTCATTGGGAGAAGTGCAGTTAATGTCAGAACAAAATGGGTGTGGCCTGTTGAACGGAAAGCCAATCTGCCGTCAACGTTCACCCAAATCACAATGGCCACGGCGGTGCGTGCCACTGTCAGTTTCGACCCATGGGGACCCGGTGTAGGGTTTCCGAGGCTATAAATCTTTACGGGAACAGAAAACGTCATCTTTCTCCCGTGCAGTGACTCATAGGTTCAAACTGCTGACCTTGTGGTTAGAAACTCAACTTGTAATCCACTTTGCTCCAAAAACCATTAAAAAAAAAATAGAAACAACAAAATAAATAATTGCTGAATTGGTAAAATGAAAGAATCTGACGAGGACTTGATAAGTGCCACTGACTCGGTTCTGACTCATAGTGACCCTGTAAAGGCTTTCCGAGGAGCAGCTGGTGGGTTTGAACCACCATCTTGTGGTTAGCAGTCTAGTGCTGATCCTACAGCACCACACCACAACTCTGGAGAAGCCTTAGAGGAAGTGAGAACAGGACCATGGAGGGCACTGGGTACTGTTTCCCTCAAGGAGTCAGTCACCTCCAAACAGGGGCCACCCAAGTGCATGCCCTGAAGGTGGTCTGGGGAGGGTGGGCAGAAGTAAGAGAGAAAGACTCCAATACAGAGCTAGGTCCTGGGACCCCAAAGTGAGGCCTTCCAGAGTAAAGGTACAGAAGGAAAAAACCTGCTGGGCAAAAGAGAACAGCAAGGAACAGTGAGTGGTACAGAGGAGCGGCAGCTAGAGAGACTTCCCCTGATATCCAAGGTCCACATTCATGGCTACTCAGTTAGGCTGGAAAAGATTAAGCCGGGAAGAAAAGTTACAGTCACAACAAGGATGTAACAGTCTCAGGAAACTAGTATAAGCAAACATGAATCCGCCCAGGAAGAATACAACTCTAAATGCTGGCATCAGAATTCCCTCGTATGCAGTTCCAAGGAAAACAAGCAATTCGGAAAAATACAAAATCTCAAAACGCACAAGAAAGTAAGTGAGAATGAGTAGAAATCGATGGCTGAATCAGACTGATGACTTGTAGTATTAGAATTCTCAGACACAAACTGTAATGTTTTATATGCTTAAACAAGGCAAGTTTAAAATGAGCAAGGAACAGAGACTATAAATAACCAAATTTCTGAAAATAAAAATGACTGAAATTAAGTGGATAAAACAGAATATTTTATTATGTATATATATCTTAGCACAATTTTAAGAATTAAATGAGTAAATACCAGATTAGGTCTGAATGAAGAAAGAACAGTGAACTTAAGTTTGTTGCTATGATGTTAAGTGTCGTTGAGTCGATTCCAACTCATAACAACCCTGTATAGGTTTCCAAGGAGCAACTGGTAAACTTGAACTGCCAACCTTGTGATTCAAAGCAACTCTGCAATCCAGTGCATTAGTTAACAATGCCACACCAGAACTGAAGTTTAGAGCCAAAGAAATTATCCAAAACAAGCACAAAGAAAACACAAAAGGTTGAGAAGTAGGAAATTAAATATCTCTTGGAACTTTTCAGGCTAACCGGAGTGCCAGAAAATGGGAATGAGGATGAGGCAATAATCATGAGGTAAAATTGGCTGAGAATTTTCTAGAACTACACTCTCTAATATAGTTGCCATTAGTGACAAGTGGCTATTTAAATTAAGAAACACAGCTCAGTCATAGCCACAGTTCAAGTCCTCATTAACCACTTTATTGGCCTGAACAGATGTAGAGTATTTCCAGCATCATCAAAAGGTCTATTGGACTCCACTGCTGCAGAACTATTCAAATACCAATCCTCAGATCCAAGCTAAATCCTGTGACATATTATAGTGATACTACAAAACACCAAAGACACAAGACGTACTCTTAAAAACAGCCAGAGAAAAGAGTTACACTACCTACAAAGATACAATATGTGCATGGATGACTTCCATATATTTTTTAAAAAACTATTTTATTGGGAATCGAGTGATAGTTTACATGGGAGAACATTGGTTTTGCACTCATCCTATTGTACTTCGTTTCACTGCAATGATTACACTCCACTCCGTGCATCATTCAACAATATTTGCTTCTATTCCCTCTGTTTTTGTTGTTGTAGTTTTGATGTACACAAAAACACTCAGGAATATATAATCATTTAAACAACCCTCAGGCACATTCTGCAAGCCTGCCTCCTTGCTGCCAGCACACACCCTTTCTCTTTCTATGAGTCTAGAGTCCTCAGCTGCTCTATCTCTCTATGTCCTCATCTCTGCCTCCATCTCTGATGTCGCTGCTTCTCTGAATCGGGTCCCACATTCCACTCCTGCTGCTCCTGCTCTTCTCTTTTGATGGTCCTAGGGTCCTCTGTTCCTGGAATGTAAGATTAACTACTCCACCTTTATGTTACAAAACTTGTACCTTTACAGTTGTGACAATCGTAATTAGTCATGATAACAATTATTCACTATTGAATCATAAGCATTTCATCTCCATCTCCTTTCACCAGACCCATCTAGACAAGATGAAAACTATTCAGTGGGGATTCTACCTTCTCCCACACACTCTGAAACTAAACTCCCTCTTGAAAACTTGTAAGCCAGCCACTTCCTGCCTTCATAGGCCCTCCCACACCCAATTTTAGGTAGCCAATGTCTAAGTTGCCCATTCCTATCAACCTTGTGTAAGAGGGGAGAGATTTGACACCTTTGATGTGAAGACTCCTTCTCTCTCAGTTGGTATTTTGAGCCACTACATCCATAAGTATACGTCAAGCTCATCAAATTGTAGCAATTCACACTTGGTTCCTTTATCAGATTTCTTTATCTTCCTCTATTTGAGTTCTGAAGATCATCATATTTACATTCAACAAATCATTCACTTTGTTTCATCTCAGTGACTGCAATTCCCTCCATGCAGTTATTTCACTTCCTCCCTGTGGTTCCTGTTTCCATTCCACCCTCCTACCCATCCCTTCTCAACTTTGTTCTTAGGTTAATGTTGCCCTTTTGATTTTCAATGATTGACGCTCCTATGGGGAGCATATCTTACTAGTGTTGTCCTTGTTCCCCTATATATCTATCTACTGCTTGGCTGAAAGTTGGGCAAAGGGTGAGTTCCTTTACAGACTTGAAGGGTGGTTGAGGGCCATAGTCTCAGGTTTCTCCAGTCTCTATGACCAGTAAAGCTGGTCTTTTAAAAATAATTTTGAGTTTTGTTCCACATGTTCTCCCACTCTATCTGGTACCTTCTAATGTGATCTCTTCAGAACAGTTGGTAGTGGTAGTCGGGCACCATCAAGTTCTTCTGGTCTCAGAGTTGTGAAAACTGATGTTGACATGTTCTATTAGTCCATTGAACTAAATGATTCCAAGCATCTTTAGTCCTCATCACTTGTCTTTCTTCCGCATATGGAGAGATGACAGATGCAACTTAAATGGCTGCTCATGAGCTTTTACAAGCTCAGATGCTACTCACACCAAAGTTTGATGTAGAACCTTGCATTTGTGAACTATGTTATTCCAACTGAGCCTGGTGCCCCCTGAGACTGTGGCCTCGAGCCCCTAGACCATGTAACTCATTGCCTTAAGATGTTTGACAATATCTAAGAAGTTTTCATCACGTTGGACAACTGACTTCTTAACAGCAACCTTGAAAGTTAGTAGAAAACAGGAGACTAATATCTTCAGTATATTGATGATATAAAATACTGCCCACCTAATCGGTACTTAGACATTGGCTACCTAAAATGGGGGGAGGGAATGACTATAAAGGCATGAAGTGGCTGACTTACAAGTTTTCAAGAGGCAGTTTAGTTTCAGAGCGAGGGGAGGAGGGTAGAATCCCCACTGAATAGTCTTCATCTGGTGAAAGGAGATGGGGATAGGATTCTTTTGATTCAATAGTGAGTAATTGCTATCATGACTAATTGCGATAGTCACAACTTTAAAGGTAGAAGAAGTGTAACACACAGAGTGGGGAGTAGTTAATTTTACATTCAAGGAACAGAGGACCCTAGGACCATCAAGAGGAAAGACATGAGCAGAGTGTAGGATCCTAACCAGAGAAGCAGTGACACCAGAGATGGAAGCAAAGGTGAAGGCATGGAGAGAAAGAGCAGCTGAGGACTCTTAAGACTCATGGAAAGAGAAAGGCTGTGTGCCGCTGGGCAGGAGGCTGGTTTGCAAAATGTACCCTTTGGTTGTTTAAAAGATTATATATTCCTGTGTGTTTGGTGTATAACCAAAAAAAGAAAAAAGAGGGAATAGAGGCAAATACTGTTAACCAATGGTGCATGGAGGGGATTGTAATCATTGCAATGAAACAAAAAACGATTGGCTGAGTGCAAAACTGATATTCTGAGATGCAAGCTATCACTCAAGTCACAATAAAAGCTTAAAAAAAAAATACTGTCCACTTAGAAACTTATAACCACAAAACGTTCAATAAAGCCAAAATACATTATCACACATAAAAGATTTACCACTAACAAATCATCCCTAATGGAAATTCTAAAGAATGCACTTAGGCATGAAGAAAATTATTCTAGAAAGAAAGATAAAATGGAAAAAGGAACAGTAAGCAAAGATGCAATAAAATGTGATTAAATAAATAAACCATGACCTTATAAAAACAAAAGTAATGCCTACTTTGTGGTGGGAAAGGTAAAACTACAATTCTAGGCAATAACTACCTGTCTAGGGGAGAGGATTAGAAGATATTGAATAATTTTAGTACTTGAACTCAGTAATCTTATCAGATATGTTTATGATACCTACTAGGAAAAGAGATACATAGCAAAACCCTTCTGAGCAAGTTGAGAAGGGTGGAAGGGCAGAGATGCGAAAAAATTAAGAGAAAGTTAAAAAAAAATCCTCAGTGAACCCATAAGGTAGTCAGGAATCCAAATACATTAATAAACACAAACGCAGCAGACTCAACTCTCCAGCTACAAAGCAAAGCTTGCCATTGCAGTGCAGTGCAGTCCTTATGACTCTTCTACCTACAGTCTTTGTAACTTCCACCAAACAACCGATGGGCCTGGGTAAGAGACAGTGGGCAAAGATGCTGACAGGATGATCTGATTCAGTGAGAGTAATTGTTACCAGTGCTAGTTGTGAAAACTTGGAACTTTAACATGGATCTTGAATGAGCCATCTCAGAAGCAGGAGGTACCATCAAAGAAGAGCCAGGAGTGGAGCGCATCCATTGGACTCTAAGATTCCTGTGCATTGAGCCTGCCTGACCCAGGGATGGAAACCTGTGACACCAGAACAGCAGAAAATCAGCAGCAGCAGCAGCAGCAGCAGAACCAAGCGCCAGGGCAGGAGAGAGAGCAGGGTTCCCAGCCCACAGAGTCAGAGCTGAGTGCCTTGGGGCAGGAGGCTCACTTGTGGAGTAGGGTGCCTCCAGGTGCTTACCTGACTCATAGAGCTATAGCCCAGTGCTTTTGGGCTGAGGCTTACAGGGGAGTGGAATGAGTGCCCTAAGGAGCTCTGGTGCTAAGCATAGTGGTTATGAATTGGGCTGCGAACCCCAAGGTCAGCAGTTCAAAACTACCAGCGCTCCGCGGGAGAAAGATGAGGCATTCTGCTCCCGTAAAGATTAACAGTCTCGGAAACCCTGTGCAGGGTCTCTATGAGTTGGAACCGACTCCAAGGCACATAACATCAACAACAAAAACAACAAGAGAGCTATGTAACATTGCAAAGCAGGGCAGAGGCGGGGCGAAGGAGTCAAGGACCAGAGAGAGGCCTGCCTGTGAGCACAGCAAAGGAGAGGCGGTTCTGACTGGAAGAACGGTGTTCTGAGCATTTCTGATCCTGCACTATTATCACGGGAACTGTAAGTCTGGGGTCTGAGTTGTGTGTGGCCACTGTCGTGGATCGTCCAACCAAACTGAGTAGACAGGGCCGTGGGAGGGGTGACTGGTGCCTTTTTTTTTTTTTTTTTTTTAATAGCCAGACTGACTACAAAGGTAAAACTTCAGCTGTAGGCTTTTATATGTCAGGAAACTATTATTCAAAAACAAGCTGGTGAGACTAGCTTAATGTTAATATTAACATTGGATAAAATACTCTTTAAGAAAAAAAGTATTACTAGATCTAGAGATAATTCTTAATGATAAAAACTTCAGTTCACCTGAAAGTTATGCTAATTTTAAACTTAATGAAAAAATTAACATCTTCATCAGTACTTGACACATGGAGTAAAAAACAATCAGTAATGACACAGATTTGAATAGCATAATAAGTTCAATTTAATAAATATACTCAGAATAGCCACATACACAGCACTGAACCATTGCACCACCAAGGTTCCTTGGTATAAATCTAACCTCAAAACATGTCCAGGTCCAACAGTGGTATCAGTCAGATTCCCTGGTCACAGAGCAGTTAAGAAAAAGGTAAGCAGAAAAAGTCATACTTTTTGGAAATTTAAACATACACAACTCATGGGCTAAAAGACAATTCTTTAGTCTCAGAAGTAGGAGACTTGTTCCAACGAACTTAAAACAGAAGCAATTTCTCATGTAATTGACAAAAATGAATTCCATTTTAAAGTATTGCTATTACTTCAGCTATAGAGCATTTGCGACAGTAAGCCTTTAGTAAGCATACATAGATGTCTACTAAACATTTAGGAGCTCGGTAGTGTAGTGGTTACGAATCGGGCTGCAAACCTCAGGGTCAACAGTTCGAAACTACCAGCCACTCCACGGGAGAAAGATGAGGCTTTCTGAGCCCATAAAGATTTACAGCCTCGGAAACCCTTTACAGGGTCGCTATGGGTCGGAACCAACTTGACGGCACTTAACAACAACAAACTAAACATTCATTGATACAATGTCTGTCTAGCAAGCGCCTCCTCTGCACCCATAAAGATTTACAGCTTCGGAAACCCTTTACAGGGTAGCTTTGGGTCGGAACCAACTCTACGGCACTTAACAACAACAAACTAAACATTCATTGATACAATGTCTGTCTAGCAAGCACCTCCTCTGCGCCAGTCACTGAGGATACAAACACAGTGCCTGTCTCCTGCGGCTTACCAAGGTCTAACGGAGCAGTCATTATTCACATAAACCACTGAAAAACTATGGTCGTGACTGGCTCCACGAGGTACAGTAGTTGTTAAGTGTTGTCGAGTCAGTTCCAACCCATAGCGACCCTGTATAAGGTTTCCGAGGAGCAGCTAGTGAGCTTGAACCACTGACCTTGCAGTTCAAAATCACCCTGCAGTCCAACACATTAACCCACTGTATCACACCGGGACTCACAGGTTTGAACTGGCAGCTTTGTGGTTAGCAGTCCAGTGCTGATCCTACAACACCACACTAGGACTCTACAAGGTAAAGTAGAGGTATTAAAGGATCCTGTAATAGAGATCAGGAAAGATATTCCCAAAGAAATGGTGCTTTGCACAAAGACCTGATATGTAATGAGAAAAGCATTCCTGGCAAAAACAGAACATGCAAAATGAGATGAAGTTTTAAGAGAACAATGAAAGCAAAACCATCATTTAATTTTCAGATGGTCAATATGTATGAAAGAACCAGCCATAGTAGAAAACCACAAAAATGTGCTTTCTAATCTAGACTGCCTAAAGAACACACAAATCCATCTCAGAAGCAAGACAACTAATACGTTCCTTCGAAGTGAGGCCAGTGAGCCTTTGTCTGGCTTATTTTGGACACATCGTCAGGGAAGAACAATCAATGGGAAAAGACATGCTGTTTGGGAAAGCGGATGGACTGACCGATAGCATTAACTCTAGATTCAAGCCTACAAAGATTATGGTGATGGTACAGGGTCCACCTTCTACATAAGTCAGAGCCAACTCAAAGGCGACTAACAATAACAAATCTACTTTTCCTTAACACAATAATTGGTTCCACTTTCTCCCTGTTCTGAGCGATCATTGAGCCAGCCTCTTACTCATGTGACCCCTTGTACAACAGAAGGAAATGCACTGCATTACTCATGATTGGCTAGCCTGCACTAAGGCATTCAACAGGGTTTTCACTGGATGATTTTTAGAAGTAGATCACAAGCCTTTCTTTCTTCATGTCTTGGCTGGAAGCCCCATGAAACCTGTATACCATCATGACAACACCTAGGTCTCCAATATCAGAGTGCTGGTGTCTATGCATGACCAGGAATTGAACCAGGGTCCCCAGCATGGAAGGCGAGAATTCTACCTCTGAACCACTGCTGCCCCTTCTATCTTTTTACTACCACAGAATTTTTCTTTGACTGTAGACAAATGTCCAGATAGTCTAACACACTTAAAAATATATATACTACTAAGTTACGCAATGGAGAAAAGATTGAAGTTGTCAAAGACTTCATTCTTCTTGGATCAACCATCAACACTCACAGAAGCAGCAGTCAAGAGATCAAATGACATACTGCATTGGGCAAATATGCTGCACAAGACCTTTTTAAAGTATTGAAGAGCAAAGATGTCAGCTTGAGGACTAAGCCATGGTATTTGCAATAATCTCATATGCATGCGAAACCTGGACACCCAAGCCATGGTATTTGCAATAATCTCATATGCTGCATGCGAAACCTGGACACTGAATAAGGAAGACCTTAGAAGAATTGATGCCTTTGAGTTATGGTGTTGGAAGAGAATGTTTGAAAGTACCATGGGCTGCCAAAAGAACCAATAGATTCGTTTTGGAAGAAGTGCAGCCAGAGTGCTCCTTAGAAGCCAAGATGACCAAACTTCGTCTCTCATACTTTGGACATACTGTCAGGAAGGAGCAGTCACTGGAGAAGGATATCACGTTTGGTAAGGTGGAGGGTGCGAGAAAAAGAAGAAGACCCCCAGCGAGATGGATTGGCCAGGTGGTAGCATCGATGGACTCAAGTGTGACAACAATAGTGAGGTTTACCCAGGATCAGGCGGTGTTTCATTCTGCTGTGCATAAGATCGCTATGGGTTCGTACTTACTCGATGGCGCCTAACAACAACAACAACAACAACAACAAGTTACGTAAAACTGATTAGCATTTCCCATCATGTTTAAAAAAAAAAAATCACAACCGACTTTAATCCTTAAGGCTTTACAGACAAACTCTATTCTTTTCTTCATAGGAATAGCTCTTGCTTAGGAGGATGTTGCTGTGAGATAATGCACTGGACCGCAAGGTCAGTTTGAACAACAAGGTTGGTTGTTCAAATTCACCAGCTGCTCCTCAGAGACCCTATACAAGGTGGCTTAACAACAACCACATTCTGTATCATTGCAACTGGCTGAGTCAGAACTAACCTGAAAGCAGTACGGTATGGTTTTGGGGGTTTGGTTCTATATCACAGAACAGTTCTGTGAAGTTCACTCAGTCACTATCAGGATGTGTGACCCTGCAGAATAAGCACTGGACTGCTAATCACAAGTCTGCAATTTAAACCCACCAGTGGCTCCTTGGAAACCTTATACAGGGTCACTATGAATCAGAACTGACTCGACAGCTCTTAACAACAAACAGCAACAGGTACTTAATTCATTCAGACAAGCACTATGACACAAGTGTAAGATTCCTGTACTTGGATATTGGAGTGGGAAAGTTAAAATAATAAATAGATAAATAGATTAAAAGTTATAAATACATTTTATATATATATATATATATATGGAGCTCTGGTAGCGTAGTGGTTACGAATCGG
>NW_006408635.1:6995959-6999283 GCF_000296735.1 Chrysochloris asiatica | reverse complement strand
AACGTGGAGGGTCAGAGAAAAAGAGGCACCTAACAACAACAAGTATATTTCCAAATAAGAGATGAGACATGATTGGACTCCCAAGTGGTGGATCCAGTGTTCTATAGAGTAAGAATCTGAAGCAAAGAGGTGATACAGAACAGATGTTGTTGTTGTTGTTAGGTGCTGAGTCGGTACCGACTCATAGCGACCCTATGCACAACAGAACAAAATATTGTCTAGTGCTGGGCCAACCTCACTCTTGTTGCCACACTTGAACCCATTGATGCTGCCATATTGCCAATCCATCTCGCTGGGCGTCTTCCTCTTTTTTCTGACCCTTTACCTTTCCAAACATGATATCCTTCTCCAGGGACTGGTGTCTCCTGACAGTATGTCTGAAGTATGAGAGACAAAGATAGTTACTTTCAAATGTGCGGTTACTGATTAGTGTTCTTTAGCGGTGAAGAATTTCCCAATTAAACATTTTCTAAGAAAAGATAATGCCCTCTTTTCTATTGTGAACACACCAATGGAATCATGATGATTCAAAGATAACAGTATCTTCAAGAAAACATGTAAGACCAAGAAATTATATCTGAAGAGAAGTAAAGCGATTCTCTGGGAAACTAAAAGGGGAACGTATTATTACCTAACATGCTCAGATACTGAATTTCTTTCTCATTACTTAATGCTTGGAGGCAGAGGCCTGGTGGGACGCTGTTCAATAAGCAGTAGAATGCTTAACCGCAAGGTCAGAAGTTGAAACCCAGAGTCGGCTCCTCAGAAACCCTATACAGACTAACTTACAAGGCTATTGGCATTACTAACTATGCACATTCTTCCCCCTTCCCAATGACAGAACGGGAAGTAAAAAACAAACTACTCCACAGTAGGAGAAGAGGTGGGGGTGGCGTGGGCAAAATTCTCAACTTCACTTTCTGGGAATGACTGAAAAATGGCACTTTGGTTTTGACACAATAATCAGCAGGAAGTAGGAAAACCAGAAAAGTGGGGAAGGCTCTTCTTTTAGTAAGTGCCAGGGGTTTATATATGTCTTTGCTCTTCTTTTTCTTCCAATAAAATGTTCCTCACAACACGAACATGCAAAAATGACTATCATGTGAAATCATGATTAGAAGGTTAATAGAAACGAGAACAGCACAGGGTTACCAGAGTGTGCCTCAGGAGTCCTGTACTTTATGCAGTTGTTACGTGCCTTTTGAGTTGGTCCTGAACCTATACAGGGTTTCCAAGGAGGATCTGAACTGTCGGCCTTGAGGTTAACACTCCAGTGCTTATCCTACAATTATGCATGCTTTTAGTGGTTATATCAGGCTGTTAGTCCCAAAATCAGCAGTTCTTCGCGGGAGAAAAAAACAAGGCTTTCTGTTCCCGTAAAGATTTCCAGCCTTGGAAACCCTAGGGTCGCTATGTGTGGGAACTGACACCACAGCACATACCAACACCACCACATAGCTTTTAGTTACTATGCTATCCAATGTCCTATAGAGTTGTACCAAAAAATGAAATTCAAGTTTGTATTTGAAAAATCAAGCTAAGGTTTTACTATCAAATCCTTATGTATACCTGCACTGGTTGCTAAACTGTATCCCGCTTAAAATATCCCCTGACTGTCTTCTCAAAATCAAATTGTTTAACTTATGTAGTAAAGAATGTCTGTCTTGACCATTGAGTTCTTTTAAGATTTATCTCTATGGGATCAAAGTGACAAGCAGAATTCCAAAAAGGAGGGTGAAAATGGTCGTACAATTGAGTTGTACAAGAAGAAATTGTTGAATTAGTGAATTTCTGCTGTGTATGTTCTCAACAACAAATGTATATATATATATATATATATATATTTTTTTTTTTTTTTTTTAAAGTACATGTAACATGCATCTGTCAAGAGTGGAAAATACCACAACACAATGACCACGTGTAAGGCTGCAAGATGAGTATATAATGGGAGTTGTAATTGGTGATTTCTGGAACGTTTGGTAACACAAGTAAAAATCAAATTTCCTTAGAAATTCTTGGCATGTGTTTTCTTTTTACAAAGGTCAACACAAAACTAGCGTGTGCTAAATAAACAGGGCAAGTTCTATCCCGTTATTTCCAGTAACATATTCGCAAGACAATACTTTCAGCAACAGCTGGCAAAAGGGTACCTGGGTGGAAAATCTCTGTCATTTTTTGTAATACACATTACACCTAGAAGAATTCAGAGCATAAAGTTTAACAGACTTAAATAAGGTTATTCTCATCTTTCAAAGGGATTTCACATTTCTCACACTTTTTTATGTATTCCTCTCTCCCAAAACAACTCAAAACAAGCAAGGAAAAATGATGGTTTTCACCATTTCAAAAGTAGTTGATACATTTCAAACTAAATAGGGAAAGAGTACGGATGTTTATAAAAGCAATATTGCAATAAGTACTTGCAAAAGTAAGTCCAGTCTCCAAGCCACATTCCTTCTCAACAGTAGCCTCTCCTACTTACTCTCAGTCCTCAGGCTGCGAAGGTAGTTTTTACCTGTTAATATTTTACATCAATTACCTATTGAAAACGCCCAGGGAAAAGGGAGCCAAAGGAGGGAGGCTTTTCGCTGACTCAGGGAGCAAACGTGACTGTGAATTTCACAAATAATAGCTTCAAATAGGAAAACGACCCCTCCTGGCCAATTTCCAAGTCAAAGTTCCACCACGTAACTCGGGCGTGGACCTTGTTTCAAGCAAATACGTTACGTCACTACGAGCACAGTAATTTCCCTCTTTACATTTTATGCATGCTGGAAATACCACTCAAACCGAAAATGTAGTAAAACAAAACAAAAGGAAAGGCAGACGAGGCGTGGAGGGTTCTGCTGCAGTTTAAGGCACGCCAAATCCCGGGTGGCCCGAGCGTCTGCGGGGTCCCCGCCGGCCCCGGCCCCCAGGGGCCCGCGCTCGGCCACGGTGGCCCGGATGCGCCCCTCGGGTTCCCGCCCCCGAAACGCAGCGCGGAGGGGTAGGGGGCGCCCGGAAACCACCCCAACTCTGGAGAGGGGCGATGGCACCGGGAACTTCCAAGCTGCGGGAACTTTCCGGCCTGGCCGGCGCCGCACTCAGGTGCAAACTTGGCACCGGACGCCGCGCGGGACGTCCCCGTCGGCCGGACCCCCTCGTAAGCCTCGGGGTCGCCCCTCTTGTCGGTCACACCAAGAGCGAGCCTCGGGTCGCCCTGCGAACGCACGACCCCGCTACCACCCACCCCGTCGGGGCCGGCTGGGCCCGAGTCCCCTCGGAGGACGCGGCGTGGCCCCTCCGCCTCCCCGGGGGCGAGCCTCCCTCGCCCCGCGGCGC
>NW_006408635.1:6988627-6995624 GCF_000296735.1 Chrysochloris asiatica | reverse complement strand
CGCGCCCTTTGTCCCCGTGCCTGGGGGCCGGGGCTGGCGGCACGGGTCACGGAGCCTGCCGGCGGCCCTCAGGGCAGCCGCGCGCTCAACGTTCCAAGGCAATGGAGGCACGCTGTCTGTCGTCCCTTGCCCCACACGGACGCTCTGCGCCCGGGGGGCTTAGTCTACAGGCGGCATACCAGAGGGTGGCCATAATCGCTATTCACGTCCCCGGGCAGAGGAGAGGTCACCCAATCGAGGACTTTGTCCACGTCGGGATGGTTAAGCAGTGCTTAATCAACAGCCAGGAAGGAGAGCAACAATGGCTTCCCGGGAGCACCGGCCTTCCTGAAGGCGGCTTGGCCTCAGCCTCCATTTACGACAGGCTGCCGCCCGGATTGGACCTTCTGGGCCGGGACGCTCGGGACTTGCTTTCTGAGGCGTCCCATTAACCTCTTTCTTGATTCTTGATAAATTAAAATAATGTGTCAGGGTCCCAGACGCTTTGGGGAAGACACTACAGGTCTCCTGGAGTGAAAATGAAGTCTAAATAATTCCTCTTTTTTTGTGTTGAAGTATTTTCTTCCAGAGTCAGATGTCTGGTTTTACTTCAATAAATGACTTCGGTTGAACAGCAGGATTTTCACTCAAGTACAAAACATATGACTGGAAAATAAATGTTGACTGTTACAAGAGTCTTGTCTATTACGTTTTATTTTTATTATCGGTGATCGATGTTAAAAGAGCTTGCTGAAGTGGACGGTCATCGAAAAAGGGGAAGATCCCCAACACCACGGACTAACAGGGTGGCAGTAACTCTAGGCTCACACATAAGAATTGTGAGGATGGCACTGTTTGGTCCTGTTGTGCATAGGGTCACGATGAGCCTGACCCCTAACAACAGCATGTTCAAAGAGTTATTATCAACTCAACTTCATTAAGCTAGGGAAGTGGTATTTATAGTTCATGCCAAATGTATGTCCTTTCAGAAATCTCTGGTGATTCCACTTAGTGATATAAAATAATGGGGCCTTTGATATATAAAGCACCACAGAATTTTCTGTGAAATTTGTGTTTGCTGAGCTCATGGCCAAACTTTTACTCATTATCATATTCATATACACACAGTTGTCCTAAGTAAAAATTCTGTCAGAAACACAGTCACTGAATCCACTTGGCTGTATTTGTGGCTTCCACGTGCCTTAATCTTATTTAATCCTCTTAAGGAAGTTTTGAGAAAAGTCATTATGGTCCATAATTACGATATGAAGAAGGGTGACATATAACTTGCCCAATACGGTAACACCTATTAAAACGGAAAATGTCCACATCCTTGAAGTTGTACTTCTAGGAAGGTATGTTTTCTCTTTATCAGAGTTGCACAAGTGAACAAAAATGTTAATTAAAGAGTTAGTCTGTGATAACCCCAAACAGAAAGTAACTAATATGTTTGTTAACAGGATTGTTTCAATAAATATGGTTGGTTTTAAGTGCCATCAAGTCAGTTGCCATTCATAGAGCAATCCTGTATAGGGTTTCCAAGGAGTGGCTGGTGAGTTTGAACTGCCAGCCTTGAGGTTTAAACTCATCTAAAGGTCCAGTACTAATCCTACAGCGCCACACCAATTGAAATACAAGCAGCCCCTGGGAAAATGGCAATATTTTAAGAAATATTAATATAGGTAAAAAGAACTTGATGTATTGTTGTTGTTGTCAGGTGCCATCGAGTTGGAACCGACTCATAGCGACCCCATGCACAGCAGAACGAAACAATGTCCAATCTTGGGCCAACCTCACCATCACTGCCACACTTGAGTCCATCAATGATGCCACCTGACCAATCCATCTCGTTGGGGGTCTTCCTCTTTTTCTCTGACCCTCCACCTTACCCAGCATGACATCCTTCTCCAGCGACTGTTCCCTCCGGACAATATGTCCAAAGTATGAGAGACGAAGCCTAGCCATCCTGGCCTCCAAGGAACACTCTGGCTGCACTTCTTCCAAAACGGATCTAAGATGCATATGTGAGCAGAGTGGCTCTGTAGGATAAACATGGGGCTGCTAATCCCAAGGTCGGTGGTTTGAGCCCACCAGCCACTTCACAGGAGACACTTGAGGCTTTCTGTTCTTGCAAAGATTCACAGCCTTGGAAACCCAGTACAGGGTTGCTATGAGTCATTAGCAACTCGATGGCACTTAACAACAACAACACATACGAGTATATGCCAAAGTCAGGAATTGAACTCAAACACAGAAATCATTGTGAGGACGGCATAGGACCAAGCAGTGTTTCCTTCTGTTGTACAGAGGGTTGTGATGAGTCTGAACCGACTCCATGACACCTTACAACACCAATATAAGTAATGCGTTTGTCATGTTCTTTTAAACTTGAAAGCTGAATACAGTTTCTGCAACAATTCAGTAATGAGTTTTAATGTTGTTGTAACGTGCAGTGGAATCAGTTACAACTCATAGCGACCCTGTATAGGGTTTCTGAGAAACGGCTGGTGAGTTTGAACTGCCAACCTTACAGTTCAGTGCTAAAATGAATTTGATAGGAAGGTACAAAGTCAGGGTCATACCTGTGAAGGAAGGCCTTCCAGCTCAAATGGGACGTTCTGGGCAACCCACCACTCTGGGCACCTGGCACCAAGAGTTCCAACGTTTCCTACTGGAACATTGTCTAAAGCCATGGCTTCATTTTTAGAAGTACCAATGGAGGCATCACACTCAGGACGATGGCTGTAACTCTATCTAAATATTTAAATAAGAATCAAATCACTACCAATAGCAATAAGGTAGTAAAAACACCATGGCATTGCTTTAGGGGACCCAGAAGCCACTGATATCATTGATGTTGGCTGCAGGTGAACTTGATCTCCAACTCCACCTTACACACCACACCCTCGTCCGGAGCTCTGTCTTCAATACACTGGCCTCTCACTCCAAAGCATGAGGTCCCTACTGTAGAGAGGACCAGAACCGACTTCATGGACATATGACCTGCCTAGTCCCTACTTAGATGGTCCCCATGCTTGGTTTAATGACATCTTGAAATTCTTAATCGATTTTGGACAAGTGGCTTCATGTATTCCTTTTTCCTAAGACCCTGCAAATTATGTAGCTAGGATAACTGCTTATGTTATTCCTTTTCTGAAATGCCTCCTAAATATTATCTCTCCAATCTCCTTATCCAGCTAAGCTCCCATTCATCCTTTAGAACGTCACTGAAGTTACATCATCATTGTGTCCTGTGTCTCTAGTCCAATGAGTAAACTCATACTAAGTATTTGTGAAGTGAAGGAATGAGAGCCATTGAGCAATCCCAGATTAAGCAAAATGGCATTTGCCTTAATAGACATACTTTCAAGGAACTCATAGGATCAAGTGGAACAGAAGTTAATATGAAACATTACACGGTACAAGATTTATGCAAGTTTTATTTTCTGTGATAGAAAACTGGAATGCTACTATTAATAAAATAATTAGGCATGGTAGGATAAGCATTGGGCTGCAAACCATAAGGTCAAACCCACCAGCTTTTCCTCAGAAACACTACACAGGATTGCTATGAGACAGAACCACAGACTTGACAGCACTTAACAACAACAACAACAATTTAAAATACACTATAGAAGTGATCATCAATTCTTCTTCTGTCTTCCTTATTCACTGTCCAGCTTTCACATCCATGTGAGGTTATTGAAAATACCATGGCTTGGGTCAGGTGCACCTTAGTACTCAAGCTGACATCCTTGCTCTTCAACACTATAAAAAGTTCCTGTGCAGCAGATTCGCCCAATGTAATACGTCATCTGATCTCTTGACTGCTGCTTCCACGAGTGTTGATAGTTAATCCATGAAGAATGAAGTCCTTGACAACTTCAATCTTTTCTCCGTTGATAAGATTGTTGTTTATTGGTCCAGTGGTGAGGATTTTTGTTTTCTTTACATTGAGATGTAATCCATACCGAAGGCTGTGCTCTTTGATCTTAATCAGTAAATGTTTTAAGTCCTCTTCACTTTCAGCAAGCAAGGTTGTATCATCTGCATAATTTCAAATTGTTAATAAGTCTTCCTCCAATCCTGATGCCACGTTTTTCTTCATAGAACCCAGGTCTATGGGTTCTTTATTTGCTTTCTTCTTTATTTGCTCAGCATACAGGTTGAATAAGTATGGTGAAAGAAGACAACCTTGTTGCACACCTTTCCTAATTTTAAACCATTCCGCGATCCCATGTTCTGTTCTAACAACGGCCTCTTGGTCCAGGTACAGATTCCTCATGAGCACAATTAAGTGTTCTGGAATACTCATACTTCTCAATGTTGTTCATAGTTTGTCATGATCCACACAATCGAAAGCCTTTGAGTAGTCAACAAAGCACAGGTAAACATCTTTCTGATATTCTCTGTTTTCAGCCAAGATCCATCGGACATCAGCAATGATATCCCTCATTCCACGGCCTCTTCTGAATCTGGTTGAACCTCTGGAAGTTCTCTGACAATGTATACTTGCAGCCGTTTCTGTATTACCTTTAGTAAAATATTACTCGCATGGGTTATCAAAGAGCTTGCCCGATGATTTCCACATTCTGCTGGGTCACCTCTCTTTGGAATGGGCGCAAATACGGATCTCTTCCAATCAGTCAGCCAGATAGTTATCTTCCAAATTTCTTGGCATAGATGAGTGAGTGCCTCGTGTGCCACCTCACTTTCTTGAAAGAGTTCAAATTTTATTCCATCAATTCCTGGTGCCTTGTTCTTTGCCAATTCCTTCAATGCACCTTGAACTTTCTTCTTTAGTATCATTGTCTCTTGATCATATGCTACCTCTTGAAATGGTTGAACATTAACTATTTCCTTTTGAGTTGTGGTGTTTAAGGAGAATATTGAAAGTGCCATGGGCTGCCAAAAGAACCAATAGATCCGTTTTGGAAGAAGTGCAGCCAGAGTGCTCCTTGGAGGCCAGGATGGCCAGGCTTCGTCTCTCATACTTTGGACATGTTGTCAGGAGAGACCAGTCACTGGAGAAGGATATCAAGTTTGGTAAAGTGGAGGGTCAGAGAAAAAGAGGGAGACCCCCAACAAGAAGGATTGGTTAAGTGGCAGCATCGATGGACTCAAGCATGGCATTGGTAGTGAGGTTGGCCCAGGATCGGGCAGTGTTTCATTCTGCTGTGCATAAGGTCACTATGAGTCGGCACTGACTCAATGGCACCTAACAACAACAACAACAACATAAGTGATATTATACTGTGAGTCCTGGTGTGGCACTGTGGGTTAATGCACTGGACTGTAAAGTCGGTTTGAAACACAAGGTCAGCGGTTCAAGCTCACCAGCTGCTCCTTGGAAACCCTACCTCTATACAGGGCTTGTGTGGGTTGAAACTGACTGAATGGCACTTAACAACAACACCAACACATTTTATGAAGTGATGATTTTGACTAATACATGTGAAAATAAACTGCTAGATTAACAGCATTTTCTTCAATTGACCAGTTCATTATACAAGACACAATAAACAGAAATTTTCATCATGTTCAGGGTAGCTGGAGTGTGCCTTATGATTGAAGTACACATGTTCATCAGTAATATGCTGTCTTGTTATTGGTTAACATTTGTCTTGCATGTGATTGATAAATATATGAAATTATACAATGGCAAACCCTCATTTATAGTTGCAAAAGAGGGCCAGGGAGACTAAAAGGATTCACATAATAAGCCAGAAGAGGTCTCTCAATATGTCATTTTCAAACTAAAGCATGAGGGAGTTGTTTGAAGTCCTCAAGAGTACTGTTATGAACAGGACACCAATCTAACCTGGACTAGCACGTGCCTTCAGCTCCTATCACCCACCCTGAAAGAACAGAAGAAGAAGAATCACACCTTTTCATCTCATCTCACAAAGGTCAGGTGACTAGTAGGAGAATGGTATTGTTGGTGAGTGCCTTCAAGTCGGATCCAACTCATAGAAACTCTTATAGGGCTTCCAAGGACAGCAGGGTGGTTTGAACTGCTGACCTTGTCGCTCAAAATGGCCTTGTGTTCCAGTGCTTTATCCTACAAGGCCAAACCAGGACTCCCCAAATAGAGAGTGGACTGTACTCAGGCTAATCTTGAAGAACCCTGAACAAAACTGGAAAGTGATTTTGTCTTCCGTTTTCATGTGGTCACCTACTCATACCTCTTTCTTTCCTCACCTACAACATGTTCTTTTGAGCAACCTCCATCGACTAGGCTCAGAGCCCAGAGCCTAGCATTGAGTCTTGTTGTTGTTGTTGTTGTATCGGTTCCAACTCATAGCGACCCTGTATTGGGTTTCTGAGGAGCGGCTGGTGAGTTTGAATCACCAACCTTGAAATTCAAACCAATGTTGGGACCCAGTGCATTATCCTTTGCTGTTGTTGTTGTTAAGTGCCTTCGAGTCGATTCTGACCCATAGTGATCCTGTATAGGTGTTACAGCAGTTTTAGACTTGAGAGTGCTCTTGATCCGTAGGCGAAGAAACAGGCCACTCAGAGAGGTTAAGCAGAGTTTCAGATTTTACTAAGCCGGCTCGCTCAAAGGAGCTAGCTGCTCCAAATTCTGAGTGCTGAATACAGAGCAGTGCAGACATATATAGTGTCAGATTGGGGAGGGGTTAGGTTGCGGACTTGTTTGAGGACAGGAGGGAAACCAGAGGATTGGTCCCACTCAGTAACCTGATTAACACTTTAGCTTGTCTCCTAGGTGGAAAGGGCAGTGAATGTTTTTTTATGTTTTCCTGTTCATAGGGTTTCCAAGGAGCAGATCGTGAGCTTGAACCACTGACCTTGCAGTTCAAACGATTTTGCAGTCTGAAGCATTAGCCCACAGCACCACACCAGGGCATTATCCTGTTGTTGTTGGTGGTGCCATTGAGTCGGTACTGACTCATAGCAACCCTGTGCACAGCAGAATGAAACACTGCCCAATCCTGGGCCAGCTTCACTATTGTTGCCACACTTGAGTCCATTGATGTTGCCACTTGGCCAATCC
>NW_006408635.1:6985110-6987192 GCF_000296735.1 Chrysochloris asiatica | reverse complement strand
CTTAATTTTAAACCATTCAGTGTTCCCATGTTCTGTTTGAACAACTGCCTCTTGGTCCAGGTACAGATTCCTCATGAGCACAATTAAGTGTTCCGGAATCCTCATACCTTAGTGTTATCCTAGATACCATCAAATCGACTCTAACTCATGGTGACCCCATGGAACAGAGTAGCACTGTAGATTGCAGTGTAGAACTGCCCCAGACTGATCTTTACAAAGCAGTTCACCAGGTCTTTCTCCTAAAGAGTGTGACTGGCTGGGTTTGAACTCCAACCTTTCGGCTCGTCCTGAATGTTCAACTCTTGAGCCACCAGGGCTCCTTCACATTGTGTGTATAGCACAGTCTTTTCAGAATTTTTGTTGTTAAGTGCGAGTCGGTTCCGACTCTTAGCTACCCTGAATGGAGCTGCTAGTGAGTTTGAACCAGGGTCCTTGTGGTTCAAACTGAACTTACAGTCAAGTTTTCATCCTCCAGGGCCACACCAGGACTCCAAGTCAGGCATGCAGGATTAAGTTTCCATTATTTCCTTTGGTGAGAGCACAGTAGATTAGTTAAGAATCTTGATTTGCATTTGCAAACAGCTTTTAGCTAGAACTTTCTAAAGAAAAAAAGAGCTGAAGGCAGAGCACAGAGGGGCTCTGTTTAGTCTTCCTGCCCCTATTATCAGGACAAAGGACTTGGAGTGATAAGGATTTCTAGAAACCACATGCCAGTGACAAAGCTGCTGAAGACAGGAAAGGATGATCATTAACTCTTGTCCTGGTAATGCTGAGACTTTAAGGTTACATACTTAAGAGTTAAAAGCACTTTAGTTTTTATTGCAGAAATTAACAATAACTTCATTGTTGTAAATCAGAAACTCACTACTCCTGAATTCATATTTCACACTGAAATGGTAGTTTAAAGACTTATGTTTCAACTTGAAGTTTGTTAGATACAGATAGAGTAGTTTAACCAAATATAAATACAGTTTCTGACCATTTCCCTTCCCTCTCCCCCCTTTCCTTCCTTCTTGTTGTTGTTAAGTGCTGTCACTTAACAACAACCCTGTATAGGGTTTCCATGGAGTGGCTGGTGAGTTTGAACTTCCAACATTGTGGTCTAGTGTTTATTCTGCAGCACCATATCAGGAGCACTGAATTTATGTCAACAGATCTGGATTCTGTTACAAACCATGGTAACTTACTAGGTATGTCATTTTTTTGAATCTTCAATCTCCTAAACTGCTAAGTGGGGGGGTAATAATAGTTCCTAAGTCATGGAACTATTATTGACAAGGAACTGCCAGAGGTTCAAGCCAGATTCAGATGAGGACATGGAGAGAGGGGTGTCATGGCTGACGTCAGAGAATACCAGAAAGATGTTTACTTGCACCTTATTGCCTACGCAAAGGCTTTCAATTGTGTGGATCATGACAGGCTATGGACAACATTGCGGAAAATGAGTATTCGGGAACACTTAATTGTGCTCATGAGGAACCTGTACATAAACCAAGAGACAGTCATCCAAACAGAACAAGGGAACACTGAATGGTTTAAAATTAGGAAAGGTGTGCACCAGGTTGTATTCTTTCACCATACTTATTCAAACTGTATGCTGAGCAAATAATCTGAGAAACTGGATTATATGAAGAAAACTTGGCAACTGGATTGGAGGAAGACTCATTAACAACCTGCCATATGCAGATGATATAACCTTGCTTGCTGAAAGTGAAGAGGACTTAAAATACTTACTGATGAAGATCAAAGACCACAGCCTTTAGTATGGGTTGCAACTCAATGTAAAGAAAAGAAAATTCTTGCAACTGGACCAAAAAATAACATCAAGATAAATAGAGAAAAGGCTTCATTTTGCATAGATCAACCATCAATACTCATGGAAGCTGCAGCCCAGAAATCAAACGTGTTGCATTAGGCAAATATGATGCATAAGAAGTATTTAACCTGTTAAAGAGCAAAGTTTGAGGACTAAGGTGTGCCTGACTCAAGCCATGGTATTTTCAATGACCTCATATGCATATGAAAGTTGGGTAATGAATAAGGAAGACCATAGAAAAGTTGATGCATTTGAGTTATGGTGTT
>NW_006408635.1:6972914-6984035 GCF_000296735.1 Chrysochloris asiatica | reverse complement strand
TGCAATACGTCGTCTGCATTACATAATAAGCACTCAATAGATATTAGTTAAATTTTTCGTGTTGTATCCTCCTCCAATCCAAAATGTTTTGTCTTTATATTCCAATAACTTAAGAGTCCAACAAAATGATATGTCAACTGGCATGGAAACAGGGTGAAAACTTGTGAAGGGGACTGGAGAGATCCCTTCCCCCAAAAATCCAAAACCCAAACCCATTGTCAGTAAGTTGATTCCACCTCATAGGCACCCATTGTCAGTAAGTTGATTCCACCTCATAGGCACCCAGTAGGAGGACAGAGGACAACTGTCACATAGGGCAGGTTGCCACATCTTTCTCCCATGAAGTTGCCAGTGAGTTCCAACCACTGACATTTTGGTTTAACTACTGTTCCATCAGAGCTCCTTGCAGAGGATGGAGAGTGTGGAAAGACATTCAGACCATGGAGTCAGTGTGGGTCAGCACAGGGTGTGTGTTCTCTCCTGATAGGAGCTTAACGATCTGAGTTATTATGTGAATTAAATAAGCTTAAAGTAAACCTCAAATGAAAACCAACAGGAGAAAGGGCTGCGATGGGACCTTCCCAATCATAACCATCGGTTCTGTGCTCACCTTGTACCAGGTATGTTACAGGTGTTGAAGATAAAAATCTCTGCTCCCTTTGAACTTACCAACCCAGAGGGGGTGGGGTGGGAACAATAAATTATAAATAAATTCGGCTCCTGTTTTAATAAATGCTCTGAAGAAAAATAAAGCAAGGCTCTTGAATGTGCATGGGGTCGCTATGAGTCAGTTCCGACTTGATGGTACCTGACAACAACTTGAATGTAGAGACATGAAAACAAATGGAGGAAATGTTGAAGTGAAAGCGCTGAAGGGCATATTTCAATAGGTGATTCACCATTTTCTTACGTAACACAAACAGCTTATTCAGAAACCCACATGGTTCTTATACACAGTCACTACCTATTTTTCAATCACCTCACATGCGTGTGAAAGTTGGATAATGAATAAGGAAGATTGTAAAATTGATGCATTTGAGTTATGGTGCTGGAGGAGAATATTGAAAGTACCATGGGCTGTCAGGAGAACAAACCAATCTGTGTTGGAAGAAGTACAGCCAGAATGCTCCTTAGAAGCCAGGATGGCCAGACTTCGTCTCTCATACTTTGGACATATTATCAGGAGTGACCAGTGCCTGGAGAAGGACATCATGATGGGTAAAGTGGAGGTTAATGAAAAAGAGGAAGACCTCCAACGAGACGCACAGTGGAGGCAGCAATGGGCTCAAGTATAGTAACGATTGTGAGGTTGGCGTAGGACCAGGCAGTGTTTTGTTCTGTTGTGCCTCAGCTTGCTATGACTGGTACTTGACAACACCTACCAACAACCTACCTATTAGAGTGCAGGAGTTCCATACAATAAGCACTGGACAAGGTCTGTGGTTCAAGTCCACCAGCCGGTCTGTGGAAGAAAGATGAGGCTTTCTGCTTTTCTGCAAAGACTTGAAGCCTCAGAAACCTTGTACAGGATTGCTATTAGTTGGAACTGACTCAACGGCACTTAACAACAAACACCACCACCACCCCTACCTGTGACTTGTTGATTTTTATAAAGTAGAGGCTTTCAGGTAGTGATTGTTCATTGGCTGGAGAGATGGGCTTGACACACAGCATAATTCAAGAAGTGGGAGCACTTATAATTCTAGTTTGGTCTATTGGCTGCTTTGTTTCTTCATTTGCAAAATCTGAGGGGATGTAAGAAAGTTCGTGGAAAAATGGAATTGAAAGATGATAGGATTTTTCCACGAACTTTTTGAAACTCCCTCTTATTTACTGAGAGCCAAGAGTGTACAATGAGTTGTGATAGACAAGCTCACAGGCAGGCAAAATGCAATTTCCTGCTCTCCTAGAATTAAAAGTATAGGAGGAAAGTGACACATTCTTCCTGACACCTCCTGGAGCCCCCAGACAGGAGGCTAACTGTTCAGTGTGACTTCACTAATGTTCTCTTTTCCTTCCTGAAAATGGAATACACAAGTCATCACCATCAGGACCTCCAGAACTGCTGGTCTCCAGAGAACCTGTGGTTTTAGAAGGAACACTAGGGGAGAGCTGTACCAAGGTGACTAGTTTGGGGAGTGGAATCACACTGGCCCTACCTCCAACCCCAGCACACTTACCTCATTCTCCCCACTTCCAGGTCTCCCACTGGACAATTAGGGCTGAGTTAACATCTTGTAAAAATGCATCATCATTTTGGAGGAAAGGTTAAGGAACTACCTCCCCCTCGCATCAAACTTACATGATTCATATTCAATAGATTGGGCTGAATGAAGTGAAAAGAAAGGGAATCATTTTCTAATAGGATCACAAACTCTGTTAGGAATCGGATCCTACGATCTAAGCAGGCCACAGGCACATAAAATAGAGAGATATACAATGATCAGGACCAGGTACAAGATTGGCTGGACCCAGGACAACATGAAAATATGGGCCCCCTTGTTCAGAAACTAGTAAGAATTTTGAGATGGCCGTAGCAAACAAAGCCCACAGCCTTTGTTATGGATTGCGCCTCAATATTAATAAAACAAAAATCCTCACAACTGGAGCAATAAATAACATCATGATAAATGGAGAAAAGTTGAAAGTTGTCAAAGACTTCACTTTGCTTGGATCCACCAATGCTCATGGAAGCAGCAATCAAGAAATCAAAAGATATATTGCATTAGGCAAATCTGCTGCACAAGACCACCTTAAAGTGTTCAACAGCAAAGCACTCAAGTGCTTTTTTTTTTCAACAACTGACCCAAGTCAGAGTATTTTCCATAATCTCATATGCATATGAAAGTTGGACAGTGAATAAGGAAGACCATAGGCAAATTGATGCATTTGAATTATGGTGTTGGAAAAGAATATTAAAGATACCATGGACTGCCAGAAGAATAAACCAGTCTGTGTTGAAAGAAGTACAGCCAGAGTGCTCCTTAGAAGCCAAGATGGCCAGACTGCATCTCTTATACTATGGATGTATCATCAGGAGGGACCAGTCTCTGGAGAAGGACATCATGCTTGGTAAAATGGAGGGGCAGTGAAAAATAAGAAGACCACCCAAGGAGGTGGATTGGCACAGTGGCATCAGTAATGGGCTCAAGTATAGCGGCAGTTGTGAGGATGGCACAGGGTCAGGCAGTGTTTCATTCTATTGTGCATATGGGTCCACTATGGGTAAGAGCTAACTCGACAGAACCTAACAACATCATAGCTAACCATTCAACCAAGCCAGGAGCTCAGGTGGCCCAGTGGGTTAGACATTGTTGTTAAGTGCCATCGAGTCCATTCTGATTCATAGCAACACTGTATAAAGGTTCAAGCCCACCAGCCCCTTGGGAGAAAGATGAGGCTGCCTACTTCTGTAGAGATTTCTTTCCAGTCTTGGAAGCTCTAGGAAGCAGTTCTACTTTGTCCTCCAGGCTTGCCGTGAGTGGCAGTATGATGGCAGTAGGTTTGGGCTCCTTCTAATGGCGTGTCCCTAAGTAAACACAAAAAGTGGCTCATCCATGAGGCTGGCCCTAACATTGATTATGTTTTCTCACAAAAGATGATCACCGCCCATAATTGGTATAATTCAGGAACTTCAAAAGAAGATGAAATTTGAATTGCATCTTGAAAGACAGGTAACTTTACCATGTGTCAGGGGAATGATGGGAATGATGATATCACAATGCTATATTCTCCTAAAGGCAGCTAGGCCGAGTTTATGAATTTTTCATGTGGGTAATAAGACTAGAAAGACAAGCAGAGGGCAAACTGTGATTCTGGAAGGTCATGGAAATCCATTGTTAAGTACCATTGAGTCTACTCTGACTCTTAGTGACTCAATACAGAGTTTCTGAGGAGCAGCTGGTGGGTTTGAACCACTGACCTGTGGTTAGCAGTCCAGCCATTGTTGTTGTTAAGTGTTGTCAAGTCAATTCTGCCTCATAGCGACCCTGTGGAAGGTTTTCAAGGAGCAGCTATTGGGTTTAAATTGCTGACCTTTTGATGAGCAGTCTTGTGCTTATCCTACAGTGTTACACCAGGACTCCTGGAAAACCATTGTTGTTGTTCAGTGCCATCAAGTCAATTCCAACTCACAGCGACCCTGTACAGGGTTTCTGAGGAGTGGCTGGTAGGTTTGAACTGCCTAACTTGCAGTTCAAACTGTCCTAGGAAGTATTAAAGTCATGCTTCTGGAAAATGAACCTGGTGGTAGTAAGTAGGACTCATGGGAGCTGGTAGACTTTGGAGAGAAGGAGACAGATTAGGAACCTCTTTGTAGTGGGCACATAAGGCAATAGTATAACAGCTAATGCTGAAAAGTTCCCCTCCCTGCCTCCCTTAAGAACTTGTTGTTGTTAGGTGCCATCGAGTCAGTACTTACTCATAGCCACCTTATGCACAGCAGAAGGAAACACTACCGGATCCTGGGCCAACCTTACTATCATTGCCATGCTTGAGCCCATTGATGCTGCCACTTTGCCAATCCATCTCGCTGGGGGTCTTCCTCTTTTCTCTCTGACTTTCCACCCTAGCTAGGAACTTAGAAAGAAGAGAAATCAGGCATCCATTGCATTATTAAATATCAACACAAAATTAATACCCAAGCAAAAATGAAATTGAAAATGGCTCCTTGGAATGCAAAACTCAACAATGATTAAATGAAAGACATTAGCTAAACAAACATGCATTTCAGTAGAAGACAGATGATTGCCCCAGTGGCCCAGAGATCAACATGGTGGTGTCCTGGGAACACCCATCAAAGGCTCTGGTGCTTTCTCTGCCCTGGCATTGTGGAGAAGGGTCAGGTGACCTTGGCATGACACATGTAAATATAAGCAGAGAATAATAATCTCCCCTTGCTTTAATTCTAAGGAGCCCTGGTGGTTCACTGGGTCAAGCATCAGGTCACTAACTGAAAAGTTGGCAGTTCAAACCCACCAGTTGCTCCATGGGAGAAAGATGAGGCTGTCTGTTCCTGTAAAGATTTATAGTCTCAAAAACCCTGGGTGGGGAACAATTCTACTTGGTTCTATAGATGGGGCTGCGATGAGTCAGAATGGATTCAAGGGCAGTGGGTTTAGTGGACTCTTGGCTCAGCCTCCATGCTCCTAAAGCATTTGTTCACGATAGAAGCTGCAAGTGAACGGACTCCAGGGCCCCTCATCTGGAGCTGAAGGTTGAATTACAGGAGAAGGAGTTGGAATTTGACCTTGCCTTCACTCATCTGAGCCTTGGTCATGGGAGTCTGATCATATGTGAGGCCCAGCTAAGAGCCGGGTGCTGATGAATCAGTTTCCTGCAAGGTGCATGGCCACAATGGTCCTAGCAGATCCCTTTGGGAGTATGACCCCGAGGTCCTCATGTGTGACAAACAGCTCAGCTTCCACCAGGGAACATGTGCTACTTGGCATTGCTGTTGACCAACTATCTTTTGGTTCATTACATTCCTATAGTGACAATGGGATGGAAGGGACAATGAATCTACACCAGAGATAATGTTGTTTCTGGAAATTTTCAAAAGCAACTAGAATAGTAAAATAAACCCCCACTATGTATCCATTACATAGCCCCAGAATTCATCAACTCAAGACCAATCCCCACATTCCTACCCCACCAGCTTTTCCCCACTCATATAATATTATATTCCCCTCTCATATCATATTCAATACATATTATATGTATTGAACAAAAATCCTCAACACCTATCATTTCATCTGTAAATACTTCACTAAAAAAATGCGAAAGGTATTTGAATGAAAAGCCAACAGGACTCAGCTGACCAATTACATATAGGTGGAAAGGAAAACATGACAGGTAACTGGTTCTGATGCAGGAGTGTAGCAACTAGTAGCATTGTTTTAGCAGTACTGGGCGACAAGTCCTGATCTTAGTGTGCTACGGATCAATCAACTCTGCTCAGGGAGGGTGGAGCCATTAATAGAGGTGAGATACTGGGAGAAAAGCTTTCAATACAGAACCCCTTTTAAACAACTTATTTTGCCTTAATATCCACTACAAGATTAAGGACATCAAGATAGGAGAGAGAGAGAAATAATTTTCAGAATCTAAGATGAGTAAAAAAGAAAGAAACCACCCACACATTCTCTAACACTATCTGCTCAGTCAGGCTGTTTGATGAGCTGGCATGATTCTCAATGTGGCAGCTTTGGGGCCAATCCTCTTCATCATCTTTAAACAACTCTGCTGGCTTCTGAAATTGATTTTTACAAAGATTGGTCTAATTTTTCTACCCATTCACGTGTTATTGTATTTCTTGATGGCATCCTGAGGAGTTCCAAATAGACACTGATTTTTCTCGCATGCTTCAATAAACAGTACAAGGAAACAAACTAGAAAGCCACACAAAGGCTTGGCCACTCTCGTGTGGGAGAGGTTTTGTTGTTGTTGTTAGGTACCCATGAGTCAGTTTTGACTCATAGTGACCCTGTATAGAGTTTCTGAGGAGCAGCTGGGTCAAACCCTACACAAGGTAACTATGAGTCAGAATTAATTTGATGGCACTTAATAATAACCAAACAATTAGCCTTCTGATTTGTTTTCTTGATTTTGCTTTTGTTCTCTCTCTCCTCTGTACACAGTGATTGTTGTTGTTGTTAAGTGCCATCGAGTCGGGTCCGACCCATAGCGACCCTGTACAGGGTTTCCGAGGGTGTAAATCTTTACGGGAGTAGAAAGCCTCATCTTTCTCCCGTGGAGCGGCTGGTAGTTTCGATCCGCTGACCTTAAGGTTCGCAGCCTGATTCGTAACCACTACGCTACCAGAGCTCCTTGTACACAGTGATATCCTTCCCTTTTATCTTTAGGAATATGCAAGCATCATAGGTAGATTTTCACATCAATGAATATAGTTCTACAATTATTTTTTTAAAAACTTTTTAATCTTGTGAAATATGTCAACATACAAAAGAGTATGTGTAATATACACATGCCTTTTATTTTTTAACATTTTCTTGTGAATTGGGTGAAGGTTTACAGAGTAGATCAGTTTTCCATTCGACAGTTCATACACATTTTGTTTCATGTCATTGATTACGATCCCCACAATGGGTTATCACTTACCTCACTTTCTTCCAGTGTTTCCTTTTTCCATTTCTCCTTCTTTCCTAACCTTTCTGAAGTTTGTTGTTGTTAGGTGCCATGTAGTCGGTACCGACTCATAGTGACCTTATGCACAACAGAATGAAACACTACCTGATCCTGGGCCAACCTCACTATTGTTGCCACCCTTGAGCCCATTGATGCTGCCACTTGGCCAATCCATCTCATTGGGGGCCTTACTCTTTTTCTCTGACCGTCTACCCTACCAAACATGATATCCTTCTCCAGAGATTGGTCCCTCCTGACGATATGTCCAAAGTACGAGACACAAAGTTTGGCCATCCTGGCCTCCAAGGTTTATATTTCAGTAAATGCTGCCCTTTTGATCTTAAATGGTTGATTACTCAAAGGTGTGCGTAACCCCCTAGTATTATTGATCCTCTATAGACTTGTCTATTGTTTGACTGAAAACTGAGCCATGGGGGTGAGTTCATTTCCAGACCTGAAGAATGACTAAGGGCCAGTCTCAGGGGTTCCACCAGTCTCTAACTGACCAGTAAGCCTGGTCTTTTTTAAATGTTTTCTAATGTGATCCCTTTCAGAGCAGTTGATAGTGGTAGCTGGGCACCATCTAGTTCTTCTGGTCTCAGGGTCATGGAGACTGATGTTCACATGGTCCATGAGTCCATTGGACTAACTGTTTCCATGCATCTTTGATTTTCTTTACTCTTCTTTCCTCCAGACAGGGAGTCATCAATAGTCACTTTGTTTCATTACATGTACATTTAAAATAAAAGACTTTAAAAAATCGATACCATTCAGACTAAGAAGAGGACTTTCCCAACACCTCTCAAGACTCCTATATGCTCCATCCCAAATATATCCCAACTTTCCTTTTCAGATGTAATCACTTCCACCAATTTTGTAGACATTTGTATACTTTTTACCATTTTTCTTTTTTTTTTTACATTTACATTTTACAGTTTAGCTCTAAACTGTTTTGTTTTAGCAGGAATTCAAACAGAACAAAGCGATACTGAATGGTTTAAAATGTGTGTCAGAGCTGTATCTTTCACCATACTTATTGAGTTTGTATGTTGAGTAAATAATCTGAGAAGTTGGACTATGAATGAGAACACAGCATCAGGATTGGAGAAAGGCCTCTGATATGCAGACGACATGATATGCAGCTTTGCTTGGTGAACATTAGGACTTGAAGCACTTACTCATGAAGATAAAAACTGCAACCTTCAGTATGGATTACACCTCAACATAAAATCAAAACCCTCACAACTGGACCAATAGATGACATCATGACAAATGGAGAAAACACTGAAATTTTCAAGGATTTCATTTTACTTACATTCACAATCAATACCTAGCAGCCAGGAAATTAAATGATGCATTGCATGGGGCAAATCTGATGCAAAAGGTCTCTTTAAAGTGTTAAAAAGCAAAATGATGACTTTGAAGACTAAGGTGTGCCTGACACAAGCCATAGTATTTTCAATTGTCTTTATACATGTGAAAGCTGCATAATGAATAAGGAAGACCAACAAATCCATGCCTTTAAGCTATAGTATTGGTAAGAATATTAAATATATCATGGACTGCTAGAAGGATTGCTACCCCTAAGCAAGTTTCATGCCTAGAGCAGTGGAACCAAATTCACCAACTCCAAGTTAGAGAGAAGAAGAGAAGTTGTATTAGAAGGTAACACCAGTGGGGATTCCCACTGCAACACAGGCTGTCTTAGGAGAGTTCCACTTGTGATCACAATACTGAGAGTTTGTCTATCTACTTTTACACTGGAATCCACACTCTGGGAGAGTCACATACTTCCTCAAGTGCTTTACATTACTCAAGTCACAAAAGAAATCACAAGATGTAAATATCAACCATAGTAATCAGATATAACAATAAGAGTGGCATTTGTGGCACACAGCAATCTTCTTTGATGTTTTAAGGACCCTACAGGCAGAATTGTCCAGACTGTACACGTGTCCTTGAGTAATACAGAGAGTTGCAAAAATTCCTCTGAGGCTGGGGTGAGGGACAGAGCAAACATGGTGTGTTAGGCTAACTACAAATCTGCAGTAAGTTAGGTTAATGCTGGCTGATAGTACTTAAATTAGATTACAGAATGAACAAATGTGTGTTGGAAGAAGTACAACCAGAATGCTCCTTAGAAGCCAGGATGATGAGATTTTGTCTCATGTACTTTGGACATTAGGAGCTTTCGTAGTGTAGTGGTTACGAATTGGGCTTCAAACCTTAAGGTCAGCAGTTCGAATCTACCAGCTGGTCCACTGGAGAAAGATGAGGCTTTCTGCTCCCGTAAAGATTTACAGCCTCGGAAACCCTGTACAGGGTTGCTATGAGTCAGAACGGACTCCACAGCACATAACAACAACAACTTTGGACACACCATCAGAAGGCATTTTGCTTGGTAAATTTGTTGTTGTTAAGTACCGTTGAGTTGGTTCTGACTCATAGTGACACTGTATAGGGTTTCTGAGGAGCAGCTGGTGGGGTTTGAACTGCTGACCTTGTGGTTGGCAGCCCAGCGCCTCCCCTACAGCACCACCAGGACTCCACTGATCAAGTAGAAGGTCAGCAAAATTGAGGAAGACCCTCAAGAAGATGGACTCACAGTGGCTGTGACAGTGGATCGGGTGTGAGGACAGTGTGGAATCAGGCAGTGTTTTGTTCTGTTCCACACAGTTAGGACCAACTCAATAGCACCAAATAACAACAACAAATTCTCTTGTTTAGTTTTGCCTGTTTCCACTTTAAGTAAGTGTGCTCATGTATGTTTCCTACTGTGGCTTTTTTTTTTTCTTTTAACATTATGTTTTGGGAGTTCATACTTACGTGTTGTTGTTAAGTGTTATTGAGTTGATTGTGGCTCATAGTGACTCTGTATAGGGTTTCCAAAGAGTGGCTCGTGGGTTTGAACCACCAACCTTGTGGTTAGCATTTCAGTGCTTACCAGGGCTCACTTAAGTAGCTACAGTGTTTTTTGTTTTATTTTGTTTCCATTTTAACTACTAAATCCTATTCCTTTGATTATATGCTAATGTTTATATTGTCCTTGAGTCAAAATCTCAGACTCTATCAAAGTGAAGCAGAGATTTATTGAACGCTTTAAAAAAGATTCAAATGGGAGAGACAGGACCACACAGAGTAAGAACAATAAACCCGGGGGACACTTGCTTCCTGGGGACAGATGGTGGTGGTAGTTATGTGCCGTGGAGTCAGTTCCAACTCATAGCGACCCTGTACAGAGTTTCCAAGGCTGTAAATCTTTATGGGAGCAGAAAGCCTCATCTTTCTCCCACAGAACAGCTGGTAGTTTTGAACTGCTGACCTTAAGATTTGCAGCCCGATTCGTAACCACTATGCTACCAGAGCTCCTTTCCTGGGGACAGATACAGGGTGGAAATTTGGATGCAGATACTATGAACTAGGTTACAATATTCTGATTAGAAGCTGAATACACTGAGTCTGGGGCTTTAGAGTGATTGGAAACACAAATGTGGATAATTTGGATTGGTTAGTTTGACCACATGACTAAAGGTGGTTACAATATTGAGCCAAAATACAGCAACAATTGAGAGGATGGCTCAGGACCAGGTAGTGTTCTGATTGTCATACATAGGGTCCCTAACAACAATAGAAACAAATGTCTTTGTTGTTGTTGTTAGGTGCCATCAAGTCAGTACTGACCCATAGTGGCATTATGCACAGCAGACCGAAACACTGCCCGATCCTGGGCCAGTCTCACTATTGTTGCCACACTTGAGTCCATCGATGCTACCACTTGGCCAATGCATCTCGTTGGGAGTCTTCCTTTTCCTCTGACCCTCTACCTTACCAAACATGATATCCTTCTCGAGCAACTGTTCCCTCTTGACAATATGTCCAAAGTATGAGAGATGAAGTCTGGTCATCTTGGCCTCTAAGGAGCACCCTGGCTGCACTTCTTCCAAAACAGATCTATTGGTTCTTTTGGCAGCCCAT
>NW_006408635.1:6969589-6972389 GCF_000296735.1 Chrysochloris asiatica | reverse complement strand
TTCTTTTTACTTCCCTTATTACCTGACACTGCATTTGTGGAAGTCTCGGGTGGTTTTTCTTTATTAAACAATTGCATGTGCTGGATAATTTGTATAACAATGCCATAAACTTCTAGATAATAGAGTGAGAGGAACCTACAAGTATGGCTCGTGCACAGAACTGTATTAGGGCCTCTAAGTTCACACAGCTCATAATGAACTCAGAGGCCAATCTCTAGAGATAATACAAATGCAATCTGTCCAACCAGCAGCCACCCTGTAGGCGGAATCACTGACTAGTCATAAGTTCATGGAAAATGCCGCCTTCTCTTTTGTGGGTGTAAGAACACCTCGGCATGTCTCACTTCCTCTGTCTTCACAAGGGGGAAGGAGAGTCAAACTCAAAATCAGCCCAAGGCAGAGTCCTATGATGTATAGGACACACATGTCTATTCTGACATCAACCATCCCTCCCACAGTTCTCTGCTGCTGGGGTTGAGAATCCATTGCAATGGCCACACAGAACTCATGGACAATACTCACGATTATGGGGTTTACTAGGGAAGTGACCAGGGTACAATTTAGGATCAGAAACAACTCAGGACGCAGCAGGTGTCCAGTCAGGAACGCCTCTGGTCTGCTATGCTGCAGATACGCCTCACTCTTGTCTTGGGCCTCTCACACATGCTGCCCCTCAGCCTCTGCCCTCCAAGTGTAACAAAGCTCCTTTAGCCACAGGTCACATTCTGCAAACCAGCCTCCCTCCCTGTAGGCACTCAGTTTTACTGGGTCCACAGGACCTTGTCAGCTGCTCTGTCTCTCCATGGCGCCACCTCGACTGTCTCTGCTTTTCCAGTCAGGGATATCACTCTCCTCTCATGCTCTACTTTCTTGATTGTCCTGGAATCGGCTGCTCCTGCTTCTGAGATGGTCCCTTTAGAACCTACTGGGATGACAAAGCTAACCATTCCCAGCGTTAGAGTCCCTACACACTATTTGCACGGTCCCACCCAATCACTTGTGAGAATTGTAAATTCAAGGTACCACAGTGGGTTATAGAAAGGTGTTGGCATTAGTAGCATCTTTAACACTTAAAACAAAAATTGTGTGTCTTCTATTCAGTAAGTGAGGAGTGAGGAACTACAGGAATGAGTAAAGGGTGTTCTTTTAGAAGGCAGAAAGTGATATGAAGCCAGAATTTAAAATGAGGATCTCCAAAGACAGGGCCCAAGGCAATCACTATTGTGCAAACACCTATGGGATTCCCTGTGTGCCAGGTAGGGGGCTGTAAAGAAGGGCACCCACAGTGCCTTCAGAAGAGCTCACACATCAGGGGAAACGGGAAGATTAGCAAATGGCTAAAACACAATAGGCAAAAGGTTGAGGGGGACCCTATCAGTTAGATCGGGTAGAATGACTTTCCCTGCTAGCAGCCAGGCCCGATTTTAAGATTAGATTATTTGGCAGCTCAACTGTCTCATCAAGGACCCAGGGTTTCCCCTCATCCCAACAGCTTTACTGATGAGTAATTTACATAAAAAGAATTCAGTGGTTTAAGTAGATAGTTGGTAGAGTTTTGAAATGCTTACAAATGTGTAACCACCACAATGAACATATAGAATATTCCCATCACCCTAAGCAAGATCCCTCCCCAACATTGGTTCAAGTTCCTCTCCCCAACCCTGGTCCTGGGAAAATTTCTATTATATTTTTGCCTTTTATGGAATGCTGTATTAACTAAGCCATTCTGTAGGTAGTCTTTTTTTGTGCCTGGTTTCTTTATTTCACATGGTATTTTGTTTTTTTTCCGAACTTTTCCTTGTGAATTGTATGAAGGTTTACCTAGCAGGTGATCAATTTATATTCAACAAATTGTATACTTTGCTTTGTTATAATAATTGCAATCCCCTCCATGTACGATCTGATAATGGTGGTGCATTGTGGAGTGGTTCCAACTCACAGCAACCCTGTATCTCTCTGTTACCTTCATCTTTCCTCTGCCAACGTCTCTCTTGTGTAGTGTCTAACCTCCAGCCTTTGAATAAATCCCCCCTCCTCCATAACCATCACAGAACGTTTATTTTATCAAGAAAACCGTTTTCTTAACTTTTGACAACAGTTGTCTTATATAAGACCTGTCCTTTAGGGATTGATTTTATTCAGCATAATGTACTCCAGGTCTTCCGTGTTATGAAGTGTTTTTGAGATTCATTTTCAAATTATGTTCCTCAAAAGATGTGAAGTCCTAACCCCCAGTAACTGTGATGATGGCCTTGTTTGAAAATGGGGTCTGTGAAGGTACTGTAAGTCAACATCAGGCCATACTGGACTGGTGGTGGTACTGTGCTGTGGAGTCAGTTCCGACTCATAGTGACCATGTACAGGGTTTCTGAGGCTATAATCTTTATGGGAGCATGCCGGGGACCTGCCTCGACATAGGAGTTCCGTTCACGAGGTGGAGATATCTGGCGGCGGTAAAGATATATAGAGACACACAAGGACACAAAGAGAGAGACAAAGAGACACCCCGAAACCAGAGTGGATGCGGGACTGGCATCAGGTCGATCCTGCATTGCAAACATCTCAGCCATGAAGGCTGTAATATCCTGCATAGTAAACATCTTGGCTAACCAGGCAGTATGGTTACAATGCTGGACTGAGCCCCCTGCATGCTGTAACGCACGCCCTGCCAGTCCTAATGCACGCTCTCCAAGCTGTAATGCACACTGGATTCAGTCTGCACCTCCGTTTTATTTAGGGGAGGAACTTTACACAAAGCTGGGTGGGACTAAGACAAGGTACAGCTAACATACATAATTTT
>NW_006408635.1:6967531-6969034 GCF_000296735.1 Chrysochloris asiatica | reverse complement strand
ATCTCTCTCCCATGGAACGGCTAGTAGTTTTGAACTGCTGACCTTGAGGTTAGCAGCTCGACTCATAACCACTACAAGTAGTTGTTGTTATTGTTGTTGCAAAGTGCCATCAAATCAGTTCTGACCCATAGCAACCCTGTATAGGTTTTCCGAGGAGCAGCTGGTGAGCTTGAACTGCTGACCTTGTGGTTCAAACCGACTTTGCAGTCCAGAGCATTAACCCACAGTGCTACACCAGGACCCCCTATACTGGAGTAGGATGGGTGTTAATTCCATCAGAGTGGTTTCTTATGAACAAGGAGAACAGTGATAGAGAGGGGCAGACAGACTTTGGAGATAGATGTAACCCGAGGAAGGTCAAGGGTTGCTAGGAACCACCAGAATGCAGAAGAGAAACACGGAACAATTTCTCTCTCAAAGCCTGCAGAAGGAATTTACATGACTCACAATCTGATTTGAGATCAGCCTGCAGAGCTACGAGAGCACACATTTGTCCTTTACAGCCATCTATTTGGTGACATATTGTTCTGGAAGCCCTAGGAAACTGACTAGCTCATTACTAGCTAATAAGTAGCTCTAGAAATAGGTTGTTGTTGTTAGGTGCTGTTGAGTCGGTCCTGACTCATAGCAATGCTGTACAGGATCTCCGAGGTTGTAACTCTTTTCAGGAGCAGAAAGTCTCATCTTTCTTCCTCAGATCAGAGGTGAGTTTGAACTTCTGACCTTGTGGTTGGCAATTCAGTGCTTATTCTACAGCACCACCAGCAGGTTAGTATGGTCTAATAAAATGAATTAGGAACTGTTCCCACATATTCTTTCTGAAAGAGTTTATGAAGGTTTAGTATTATTCTTTCCTTAAATATTTGATAGAATTCATTTATAAAGCCAACTTGTTGCTGCAGGTGCCATTGAGTCAGTTCCAACTCATAGCAACCCTCTGCACAACAGAACAAAATACTGCCCAGTTTTCTACCATTCTCTCAATTGTCGCTGTATTTGAGCCCATTGTTGCTGACAGTGTCGGTCCTTCTAGTTGGAGCTCGTTCTCTTTTTCACTGACACTCCACCCTTCCATTTACCAAGGATTTTATCCTTCTCCAGGGACTGATCACTCCTGACAACATGTCCAAAGAACAAGAGACCAAGTCTTGTTGTACTTACTTCTAAGGAACATTCAGTCTGTTTTTCTTCCAAGCCAGATGTTTGTTCTGGCAGTTCATAGTACTTTCAGTATTCCTCACCAACACTGTAATTCAAATGCATTGATTCTTCTGTGGTCTTCCTTATTCATTGTCCAACTTACACATGCGTATGAGGTGATAGAGTTGGGTCAGGCACACCTTGGTCCTCAAACTAAGTATCTTTGCTCTTTATCAAGGCTCTGTTGTTGTGGTTAGGTGCCATCGAGTCGGCACCAACTCATAGTGACCTTATGCACAGCAGAATGAAAACAATGTCCGATCCTGGGCCAACGGCACTACTGTTGCCACGCTTGAGTCCATC
>NW_006408635.1:6962520-6966011 GCF_000296735.1 Chrysochloris asiatica | reverse complement strand
ACCACCACCACCATCACCACCACCATCACCACCACCACTGGATTGTCCAGCTGTTTGTCCAGCTGGTTGGTTCAAATCACTAAACTTTTGGTTAAAAGCTAAGTGCCAACCATTTCCATACCTGGGAACTCTGTAATTGTGAAACTGATTACCATGTTTTTCACATAGAACGTGCACACACAGAAATAATATGCACATAGAGCACATAGCATGTAGAGCACACAGGGAACTAACATGTGAAGGGGTTGCATGATTTGCAAAAAGTGTATAACATGCACTTAATTTGCATAAAGCACAGTAGGTTTATTTATATTTAATTTTTCTTCTTCAGGCAATTATGATCATATGTGTCTTTCAAGGACTTTTTCATTTCATCGACATTGTCAAATTAATTACTATCAAGTTTTTTTGCAGTATCTGTAAGGTCTATTCCATTCTTGCTATTGTTCGTATGTGTGTTCTTGATTTTCTATGGCCACCGGGTGCTGCTGGCTGCTGTGCACAATGGCACCAAGCATTGGAAAAGTTGCAAGTCTGCCCATGCTCCAGAAGCTTGGTGCTTGGGAAGCTGTGTATGCCGCGAGCACATCAGAATCAGAAACAAAAATTCTTTCCTCTTTCAATGTTTCCCAAGTGCCATTGATTCATAAAGCTTAACAGCAAGCCATTTCCTGAAGGAAAAATACTTAGAGGGCTCAGATTCGCTTTCATGGAGCAGGCAAAAAGGGTGAATTTGGAGATGTGATGTATAGCAGTAACCAGCATAGGGCCACATAACGAAAGTTAACTGGGAATATATTGATTAAATCTTCTCATTTTATTTTTCATGCTCTTAACCCCTCTCTTTGTCTCTGCGCACTGCAGTCTGAGATATTTCTTCAAGATCTGATTCCCTCAGCTTCTGCCCAGTATGTCTTTTAACCTATGCAGTGCCTTTTAAATTCCAAGAGTTACATTCTTTTTCACTTTTTCAGGTGCTACTTGGATCTTGTCTTGGCACACAATTCTATATTTTATAGAATATATTCTTTTATTATATCATTTTAAGTTTTAGTTCATAAGTTCCAATTTTTATCATCTCAAGTTTTTACATAACCTGGTTGTGTGTGTGGGTGTGTGATGATTATTTTTCCTCTTGTGGCTTGTAATTTTTATTTGTGAGTTTATTTCTTTCTGATTCTCTGTGTTACTCTGGGTTATGGAAATACACCTGGAGAGTAGTTTATATTTTCTTTTCTGGATACCCAGAGATGTCACCAGCTTAGGACTCACTAACACAACATTTTCAGGTTGGAGAGGCTCACACAATGAAGCAATTGCTAATTTCATCTCCACACACTTGCAGGGTACAGATTTAGAACTTCAGTATTTCACTGTGGAGGTGGTTTTTTTCCCCTTCTCAGAACCCTGTGTAGAGTATATACTTCATTGTTACTTTCTTGGAAAACTAACAGAAGTGTTCTAGTTCTCCTTCCATTGAGAAGATAACTTGTCATGAGTTGCATTGGGGCCCTCACCCCTCAAATATGGGTCAGCATGGCTGGATCATGATTTTCATAATGACGTAATGTGGAAGTTATGTGATGATTTCTCATGATGTGATCAATGTGATAAGCTAATAAGATGATGAAGGATGGGCTGCAATGCCTTAACCCCCCATCACAGCCTGATCTAATGGAAGGGGGTTTCCCAGGGAAGTTCTCTGCAATACTTCTTATATTATAAGAGAAAAACAGAGTGAGAAGTGAGCAGAGGAGAGGGACCTCCTACAAAAAAAAAAAAAAAAAAAAGAGCCAGGAGTGGGTGAGTGGAGTGTGCTCTTAGGACTTGGGGTCCCTGTACTGTGAAGCTCCTAGATCCAGGGAAAGATTAATGTCAAGATACATGGAGATTTCCAAGGAATGTTGGGCCTACAGAGGCTGAAAAGAGACTAGGATGTTTCTCCAGAGCCAACGCTCTGACTTTGGACTTCTAGCTTCCTAAGTGGTGAGAGAGAATACATTTCTGTTGGTTAAAGTCATTCACTTGTGGTATTTGTGGTACAGCAGCACTACAGAACTGAGACAACTCTTTTAGGATGTTAGTTTATTTAAGGGCCTCAGTTCCATCTCCTTGTCTCATGTTGGCTCTTGTCTGAGTATTAAAATACCATCCCTTAGATCCTATATCTTGCCTGCACCCCAGTATAGTATATGAGTTACAAGCTTACTACTTGCACTGGCATTAAGATCCTTCGTTTTTGGCACCTGGAGCATTCAAGCTTGTTGTTGTTGTTAGGTGCCATCGAGTCAGCACCGACTCATAGCAACCTCATGCACAGCAGAACGAAACACTGCCCGATCCTGGGCCAACCTCACTACTATTGCCATGCTTGAGTCCATCGATGCTGCCACTTGGACAATCCATCTTGTTGGGGGGTCTTCCTCTTTTTCTCTGAGCCTCCATCTTACCAAACATGGTATCATTCTCTAGCGACTGTTCCCTCCTGACAATATGTCCAAAATATGAGAGACAAAGTTTGGCCATCTTGGCCTCTAAGCTTAGGTATGCATTTTAAATTTGTTGTTGTTGTTGTTAAGTGCTGTCGAGTCGGTTCCGACCCATAGCGACCCTGAACAGGGTTTCCGTGGCTGTAAATCTTTATGTGAATAGAAAGCCTCATCTTTCTCTCGCGGAGCAGCTGGTAGTTTTGAATAGTTTTGTTATATTTTATTCAGTGTGTCTATATGCTTGTAGGGAGTTGTGATAAGAAGGTAGTGAGGTGTGGGGTGGGACGTCTGCATTTTCTCAGTCTTCCATGTGTTTGGACCCTAAATTTTAGAACTTTCATCATTCTAAAATTTATAAGCAAATGTTGCAAAGCAGGTGAGTTATTATGATCAAATTTATTTTAAGCTGCTGCTGCTGCTAGATCTGAGAATGAATTTTAGGGGAAAGATCAATTAGAATGTTATTGCAAAAGCCCAGGTTTAATGATGATGAAGTAATGAAGGGTCTTTCTTCCCTCTCCCTCACCCAAAGAGAGCCCTTCTCCTTTCATTTAGAAGGAAGAGCAAGTCCTTCTCCTTTCATTTAGAAGAAAGGAGCTGTGCACTCATGTGGCTAAGGGAACATTCAAGGAGCAGTTGATAACTTCTCTTATCTTTGAAGGATGGAGAGGAACCATGAGATGGTAAGAAGAGGAAGGAGCTTTATTTTAGGGTGGAATGGCACAGGATGCAGCCAAGAAAGGGAAGTGTTAGGAATACAGGGGTAGAGATTTATTAAAGGACTAGAGCATAGGGCAGCCTAGTCAGTGTGGACATTCCAAATATGGTGGTAGTAGAAGCTGGATGGGATACCCAATGGGAACCAGACTGGGGAGAATGTTTAATCGCCTATGTTGTTGTTGTTGTTAAGTGCAGTCAAGTCGGTTCCGACCCATAGCGACCCTGTACAGGGTTTCCGAGGGTGTAAATCTTTACGGGAGTAGAAAGCCTCATCTTTCTCCC
>NW_006408635.1:6958961-6961910 GCF_000296735.1 Chrysochloris asiatica | reverse complement strand
TGTTTTATTTTTAAATCCTGAAAGTTGCATTGCTAATTTCATACACATGGCATTGTATTTCACAAATGTGCATCTCCACAATTATCAAATATTTTGGACAGTTTGAGTAACTGTTACACCTGTTGGAGATAAATGACTCAGGAACTTGTCTGAGTTTTCTGGAGCTTTGTTGTTGTTGTTAACTGCCATCGAGTTGGTACCAACATATCGCAACCCTATAAACAACAGAAGGAAACTCTGCCTGGTCCTGTAACAACCTCACAACAGTTGCTACCCTGAGCCCATTGTTGCTATCACTGTGCCAATCCATCTCGTTGGGGTTCTTCCTCTTTTTTGCCGGCCCTCCACTTTACCTACAAGATGTCCTTCTTCAGGTACTGGTCCCTTCTGAGAATATGTCCAAAGTATGAGAGACGAAGTCTGGTCATCTAGCTTCTAAGGAGCATTCTGGCTGTACTTCTTCCAACACAGATTTGTTTGTTCTTTTGGCAGTCCATGTTCCTCCAACACCATAACCAAAATGCACCAATTCTTTGATGGTCTTTCATATTCATTGTCCAATTTTCACATGCATATGAAAATACCATGGCTTGGATCAGGAGCGCCTTAGTTCCCAAATTGACATCTTTGCTATTGAACACCTTTAGGAGGTCTTGTGCAGCAAAGTTGCCTAATGCAATGCATCATTTGATTTCTATAGAACTGCTGTAACAGAAATACCACAGCAGATGGATTTAACAGACAAACATGTATTCTCTGATGGTTTAGAGGGCTAGAAGTCTAACTTCAGGGTGCCAGCTCTTGGGGAAAGCTTTCTTGATGGCAGCTCTAGAGGAAGGTCCTTGTTTCCTTTCAGCATCAGTGGGTCTGGAATTCCTTGGACATCTCTGTGTGTCTTGGCATCAGTCATCCACTAGGTCTAGGAGATTCTCAGCACAGGACTCCCACATCCAAAGGATGGGCTCTGATTCGAACTCTTCTTTCTTGGTGGTTCTGAGGTCCCTCTTTCTCTGCTTGCTTATCTCTGCTTTTATCTCTTGCATAATAAAAGGCACTGTAGGCCATACCCCAGGGAGACTCCCCTTACATGGTACCAGGGCTGTAGTCTGAGTAAGGGAGATGGCTCAGGAATGTACCAAACGTACCCGAATCCTCTTAGTGAGGGTTTAAAACATCACAAAATGAAAGATAATCATACAAGACTGGAAATCATTGACACATGTTTTGGGGGTGACATAAATTCAGTCCATGACTATAATCTTTGGCATAAGCCAAAATGCAGGAATGAAAACAAAGAGACAGTAAATCCCAGATGATGGGTTGACCACACAGAGAAGAAAAAGGAGCCAAGGAAATAAGATGCATTTTCACCATCCTTTAAAAAATAACCAATAGTTTCACAGTAACTCAGCGTAAGGCTAACAATATTTTAGCTGTTTATTGTTCTTGTTAGTAATCTGATAAAAGAGAAAAAAAACTTTTATTCCTTTTTTTTTTTTGTCTGTGGAGATTGAATAAAATGCTTAAATAACAGCTTTCAGTGGTGTGGGAGCCTAGACCTGTGGCAGACATTTATCTCACTCCTACGCTTGTAGCCAGGAAAGACTGACGCATGGGCTGAACTGTGAACTTGGGCCCTTTTCTTGCACATCTTGTATGTGCTGTGCCTGACCAAGGGTAGACAATAAAGCGTTGCTCAGTGACTGAGTCTCATGAGAATGTGCATGTAACACAGCAGGTTTGCTGTTGTTACTAGCTACCAGCGAGTTACCCCTACTCATGCGACCTCATATAAAATAGATGAGTTCTTCCTGTACCTGTACCATCCCCATGATGACTGCACATCGAATCACTGTGAGCCATGGAGTTTGCATTGACTGATGTTTGGAAGTAGATTGCCAGGTTTTTCTTCCTAGCCCCTCTTAGTCTGGAAGCTCTGTGAAACTTGTTCAGGATGACAGCAACATGTAAACCTCCACAGACAGATAGATGGCTCACTGACTGGCAGAAAAGTGAACAAATATAGCTTACCCTTGAACAATAAGATGTGGGGTTAGGGGTTCTGATCACTCACATAGTTGAAAATCCGTGTATAACTTTTGACTCTCCCCAAACTTAACTACTAACAGCCTACTGTTGACTGGAAGCCTCACTCATAACATTAACATCGATTAACACGGATTTTGTGCATCATATGCGTTATGTACTGCTCCCCCATAAAAGTTTTCAATATGAGATGAAAAGGTATTTTGCAAACATGCAAGGTTGTCATGCCCGCTGGTGTGGCTGTAGCAATAGCTTCATAAATTTCCTTTTTTTTCTTGGTTATTGTTTACTACAGTGCTCCTTACGCAAGCTTCATTGATCTTGAATTCATGGATAACAGCAGCTACAGATCTCAGTCAAGAAATCCAGCTTTTTCTTTCAGTGTGGTGACTTTTCTCTGCTTCTTGGGAGCACTTCCAGCATCACTAGTGGCACTTTGTATGGGTCCTGTGGTGTTATTCAGGATTTACACTGTTGCAATAAACATGATGGGATCTATTTAAGAACCACGAGAGATTAGATTATATCTAAATAACATGTAGATAATAACCTAGCAGGGGCTATAGACAGGCAAATTAAGTGAAACCTGTATCCAAGAAAGACATTTAGAGAAAAGAAAATATTTTGCGTAATTTTACTTCCTTTTAAAAAAGTAGATTTAGAGAACAAACAAGACGGTGGATTGGGTGGAAGTGCAGTAAAGGAGCTCCGCCAGCAACAACACAGAATACCCGGCCAAGCAGGCTCAGGGGATGGTTCTAGAACTCTGAGCCACATATAAAGGAATATGTAGAAGGTTGGAAGGCTCACAGCTGGGGGAATTTGTGGCAGAAGCAAGAAATCCATTGCTTTCTAATTTGAGATGCTCAGCTGCTCGAGGAGCCGCCATCTTGAGTGAGACCA
>NW_006408635.1:6929689-6945969 GCF_000296735.1 Chrysochloris asiatica | reverse complement strand
GTACCGACTTGATGGCACCTAACAACATAGATTTGTGTGTTGGCTTATTTGAGCATCTTTGTTACTTTCACACACAAATAACCAGCTGGTGTAATTAGTGAACAATTCTCAAATGATTCATTGGAACTCCAGTGGAAGTGAGTCAGAACTTCTCCCTCTTCTTCCAACCATCTGTTTCTGAGCTGGTCCAGAAGACTGGGACAGCTCACAGGGTAATTTTCAACCCAACCTCATTCACCCAGCAGTTAGTGAAAATTCCCCCACCTTATGGGATATGGTTTCTCCCCTTTCTACTAGACTGTGGTGTTGCAAATGCATAATTGTGGTGTACACTCAAAATCCACAGAGGAGCCTTCATAGCTGGTCTCCCAAGCAAATTCGGAGTCTGCCCAAAATTGCCCCCAAAGCATGAGTATTTTTGCCAGTCAGCTCTCATTAATTTCCTAGTCCTATTTTCAATGGCTATTTTAGGTCTTCTTTGGTTTCAGGTAACTGAAATTAACGTAAGCAACAATGAAAAAGGAACTAATAGGAAAATTTCTTGGAACCCAGAAGGGAAGTGGAAAGTTCTAGGGACTGTTTCTTATTTCTGTTTTGCTTTTATCAAGATAAACCTCAGAGCAAAGTAGAGCAGTTGACTGAGATGCATGGGAATCTCATGTGTGTCAAAGTTGAGCTGTGCTCCTGAGGATGTTCAATGGCTGCTTCTTTGGTAGACTGCCAGACCTTTCTTTTGAGGTGCCTTTGGGTGGACTTGAACCTCTAACCTTTCAGTTAGCTGTCAAGAGCATTAATCATGTGCACCACTAGCGACTCCTATTAATAGTTGACATTAAATAAGTCAACTATTAATATGCCACAAGAACCCTTTGAAAAAGGTATTTAAAAAAATCTTTTCTGGTATACCTAAAAGGAAATCGAGGTACAAAGAAATCTTGTTGGTCCACTGTCAATCTGCCAGGGCAGCGGTGGGGAACGTCCAGCCCACGGGTTGTATAAGGCCCACCATATCATTTGGTCTGGCCCTGCCAAGGCAACCGCAGTTCCCGCCATCACATTGTTGTTGTTGTGACGTGCCATTGAGTCAATTCCAACCCATAGCAACCCTGCATAGGGTTTCCAAGGAGCAGCTCGTGAGCTTGAACCACTGACCTTGTAGTTCGAATGACTTTGCAGTCTGACACATTAGTCCACAGCACCACACCAGGACTCCAGCCATCACATTAGAGGTGAGTTAATTAAACGTTTGACCAAATATGGTGGTGGTGATGGTGGTGTGCTGTGGAGTTGGTTCTGACTCATAGCAGCCCTGCATAGGTTTCTGAGGCTGTAAATCTGTACAGGAGCAGAAAAGTTCATCTTTTTCCCATGGAACGACTGGCAGTTTCGAACTGCTGACCTTGAGGTTAGTAGCCCGACCCCTAACCACTATGCTACCAAAGCTCCTTTGACCAAATCATAGCAGGCTAATTGTTAAGTTGATAATTTTATATGGCTCATGAATGATGTTATAAATTGTGACAGAAAATCGGTTCCCCTCCCTTGTAATAGGGACTGGATTCAGAGCCGAGACCCTCACCTTCACCAGCTTGTCTCAGGTGGGTATGGATCAGGATGCCAGGTGAGAGGTCACCTTCTACTGTAGGCAGTATCTGTCTGAGCACTTCCCGTCAGTGATGACGGGAAGAGAAGGCGATGCTTCTGTTTGGGGCAGCCTAACTGAGAGCAGATGATTCCCTTTACTGAGGTCAATCGGCCTCTGAAAATTGCTTGTCCCTGGGGGCCAGTCTCCACCTCTTGCTGCAGGATTGCCCTTTAGACATTTGTGGACCCGAATGAAGATACTGCTTTGGATCTAACATCTTAGATTTGCTCAGCTGTCCCTCGGGTTTTTCAACCAGGAGGCTCCCTTCTTCACAGTGTCCCTCAGATGGCCCAAGTCATCTGCCTTAGTCTCCTAGTGCTGCTCCAACAGAATTCCCACAAGCGAAGGGCTTCAAAGAACACAAATGTGTTTTCTCACAGTTCTGGAAACTAACTGTCCAAATCAAGGTCTTGTCTGTGAGTCTGTCTTCTAGTGTTGGCGACTCACAGAGATTCTTGGAGTTCCTTGGAAGATGAGGACCTGTCTTGCCCCTAGTTTCCTGTAGCTCAGGCATTCCTTGGCTACAGTGCTCTGTGCTGTCCTTTTTGTGTCTCTGTCTGTCTCTTTTAGAAAGACAACACTCAAAGAGATTAGGACCCACCCAATACTGGCCTGTTTTCATTTCCAAACTGGATCATATCCAAAGGTACAAGGGCCAGGAGTTCAATACATATTTTATGGGATCCCAGTTTAATCCATAACACAACTTTTGATATGACAATAAGTTATTTATATTAGAGCACAGGTGCCTGTCCTTATCAGATCCAACACCTATCCCTTTTAGCACTGGACAGCCAACCACAAAGTCAACAGTTCAAATCCACCTGCTGCTCCTCAAAAACCCTATATGGGGTCACTATGAGTCAGAACTGACTTGATGACATTTAACAACAACAACAACAAATGTTCCCTCTGCTACCCAGAAAAAAAATCATACACAGCACTATCTACCGGCAAATGTAATTTTAAAACAATAAATATAACATCCTAGCATAATATTAGGAATAAAAGTAAAGTCATTTATGATTAAATAATACATCAACACTTTGACACAGCTACACTTGAAGACAGAATGAAATGGCTGTTTGCACCTGTTAATAATAAATGTTTGGATTCGACAGAAGTGAGAGGATCTGAAGTGTGTCCATAGAAAAGGAAAGAGCAAAGGCAATGAAGAGTAGATATAAGGATTTCAAAAAATAGAGGTAAAAATCATATGAAGCTAGAAAGAGGAAAATAACCTTAGTTGAGGTCCTGACCCATGCTAAAACAAATTATAGACTGGAAATTGCAGAACTATGGTATTCTCATGGGGACCTTATTGGAAAATGTAGTTTCACTTCAAAACAAATTCCTGCCTTATCACATGGGACAAACTAGTGACCAAGCTCATGGAAAACTTTCAATCCATAGATCTGTGCTCCAATTACTAAGCTTCGGAGATTGTAAGCTTCAGTAAGTGATTGGCAGTGGTGGTGGGGGCGGTGTTGATGGATTTCATGACCATGACATTTTAAAAAACTCTGTGTTTCTGTTTATTCTGTTGTTGTAAAGTGCCATCGAGACAGCTCTGACTTTAGTGACCCTGTATAGGGTCTCCGAAGCTGTAAATTCTTCTGGGAGCAGAGTGTCTCATTGTTCTCCTGTGGAGTAGCAGGTGGGCTTGAACCAACGACCCTGTATTTAGCAGTCCAGCGCTTATTCCGGTGAGACTAGGTTCCTGTATTTCTCCAACATGGCACCATATACAAAGTCTTTTCAGGAGTGTTTTGACAATCCCACTCCTTCTGAGAGAATTATTTGGCCACATCCCTGAATGTCCAGAGTAACTGACTTTCGATCCACACAATCCACTTCCTGACTGTGACATTTTTTAAATAGATATTTATTAGAAGCATGTGATGCAAAGGAAAAGGTTACATCAGTACATGGGTGTCAGGAGAAAGGGAACTTTAAGAATTTGACCATGACATTTTTAAAGACTGTTGTTACTTACTGTGAAGTCAACCTTTATGTGTAGCAGAACCAAACGTCCATTGTCCAGTTCTTGGCCATCTTCACGACCGCTGTTGTGTTTGCATCTATTCTTGTGGCTGCTGTGTTGAGCCATCTCACTGAGGCCTTCCCTTGTTTTCTGCTGACTCTGCTTTTCCAATCGTGATGTCCTCCTCTAGCGACCAGCCTTCCTGATGACGTCCCAAGAAAGGGAGTCAAAGTGTTGCTTCGATGGAACATTCTGGTTTCATTTCCCCCAAGACTAATTTGCTCATTCTTTTGGTCACGATACACTCCACATTCTTGGCTAACACCAGAATCCGAGGCATCAATAATTCTGTCTTACAGACCAGTTCTTTCACAGGGCATCCCTCCAGTTGGGTTTGTCTGATGTTTCGTCAGGTATCGTTTCCAGGTATGCTTTTTGGCAGGAAAATCACTGAAATCCTGGTGAAGGCATCGCTCTGTGGGCATCCCAGGTGGTACATGATACCAATTTGTTTCACTACAGGTGATACGACCTTTGGCCGTGAGTAAAGCTTTGCTTTCCAGGGTCCTCTGTTGTAAGGTTATTCTTTTTCCATTAGTCATTTTAGACTGAAAAGATTCCACTCCTCCTCATACTTATCACTCATTTTGGGGTCCTGGTAGGGCACTGTGGGATAAGCACTGGACCAAAAGATCTGTTTGAACCACCAGGTTGGCGGTTCAAACTAGCCAACCACTCCTCAGAAACCTTATACAGGGTCGCTATGAGTTGGAAGCGACTCAATGGCACTTAACAACAGTGACATCATTCATTATGGGAATGCAGAGGCTCCGTACTATAAGCACTGGGCTGTGAACTGCAAGGTCCATTGTTCGAGCCCGCCAGCCTCTCCGTGGGAGAAATATTAGGCTTTCTGATCCCGCAAAGATTTTAAAATCTCAGAAACCCTATACAGGGTCAATATGAGTTGGAAAGACTCCATGCTACTTAACAACAACAACAGCTCATTCATTATGCAACGGCATTCAACTGTGTGGATCATAACAAGCTATGGATAACATTGCAATGAATGGATTTCCCAGAACACTTAATTATGCTTATGAGGCACATGTACAGAGACCTCGTTCAAATACAAGGGGACACTGAATGGTTTAAAGTCAGGAAAGGTGTGTTCCAGGGTTGTATTCTTTCATCATACTTATTCAGTCTGTATGCTGAGCAAATAATATGAGAAGCTGGCTTACATGAAGAAGAACGTGGCATCAGGTTTGGAAGAAGACTCATTAACAACCTGCAATATGCTCATAATACAATATGCTCGCTGAAAGCAAAGAGAAGTTAAAATACTTACTGATGAATATCAAAGACTCCAGACTTCAGCATGAATTTCACTTCAATGCAAAGAAAACAAACGTCCTCACAACTGGGCTAATGAATAACTTCATGATAAATGGAGAAAAGATTGAAGTTGTCGAAGACTTCATTTTGCTTGGTTCCACAATCAACACTTACGGAAGCAGCTGTCAAGAAATCAAAAGATGTGTTGGATTAGGGAAATCTGCTGTCAAAGACCTTTTTAAAGTGTTAAAGAGAAAAGATGTCAGCTTGAGGACTAAGGTATGCCTGACACAACCCATGGTATTTTAAATAACCACGTGTGCATGTGAAATTTGGACACTGATAAGTCAGACTGTGGAAGAACTGATGCATTTGAGTTATGGTGCTGGAGAGGAATATTGAAAGTACCATGGACTTCCAGAAGAACAAACAAATCTGTGTTGGGAAAAGTACAACCAAAATGCTCCTTAGAAGTGAGAACGGTTAAGACTTTGTCTCTCATACTTTGGACATTTTATCAGGAGGGACTAGTCCCTGGAGAAGAGCATCATGCTTGGTAATGTAAGGGTCAGCAAAGAAGAGGAAGACCCCCAATGAGATGGATTGGCACAGGGGCAGCAGCGATGGTCTCAAATGTAACAGCATTCATAAGGATGGCGCAGGACTGGACGGTGCTTGGTTGTGTTGTGCATACGGTTGTTATGAGTTAGAACTGATTTGATAACAAACACCTAACAACAACAATGAGTATTATTAAGGGCTGGCAAGTTGGTTCCGACTCAGAGAGACCCTTTATAGGGTTTCTGAGGAGGAACTGATGGGTTTGAACCACTGACCTTGTGATTAGCAGTCCAGTGCTTATCCTCCAGCGTCACACTAGGAGTCCCACTCTATGGTACCTAACAACAACAACAATTGTAGTGAGGAATAAAAAGGCAATGCTTGATGCTGTCTCAGTTAACAGAGTTCTTTTATGGAGTGCAGCCTTTGAATAAAGTCTCTGAACTGTGGTCACTGCCTAGCACACTGTCCAGTAAGTAAAGTTGCATGAGTGAAGTAATGAATGTATCTGTGAAGTGTGTAACAATAGTGGGTAGATGCAGTGCTTACCAGCACGTGGTTCTGTTTCCCTTCCTTGACATCAGGAATGCTACAAGTCCTTTCCCCTTTGTGGTCAGGTGGGGTCATTTCATCCACAGAATGTGGGCAGGACAGGCTACTGGGTGAGGGGACAGGAACACCCCTGAGGTGTGTTCTAGTTTTTCTGCCCTGTGGAGAAAACCAAATGGTTACAAGGTCCAGTTGGCACAACTACAGGATGGAAAAGATTCTGGCAGCCTGGCCCCCCATCCAGCCCACCTCCCCTCCCGCCCCTACCTGCAGACCTATAATGGATTTCTTGTGAGCGACAAGTATAACTTTGTCACCACAGAGAGTTTTTAGATTGACCTGTTTCTGTAGCATAAACCAGCCTACCCCCTGTGATCCCTTTCTTCTCTAGGTTTACAAATTACAATTTAAATTGAAAAAAAATGACTTTTCCTTCTAATAATCCAAATACGATCCAGTTTACAATGTAAACAAATGTCAGTGTGAGGTTTGTAACAGAAATAGCAACAAGCATCCAACTTAAAAATAGACAATCAACTTGAGTAGACATTTCTCCAAAGAAGATGTACAAGAGGCCAAGAAGGACATGGAAGGATGCTCGAAATCATTGGTCCCTGAGGAAACACAAATGAAAACTACAATGAGAAAGCTTTTATACCCACTGGGATGGTGTGACACTGTAGGATAAGCATTAGACTGCTAACTGCAAGGTCAGTGGTTCAAACCAAAGCAGCTGCTCCTTGGAAACCTTACAGGGTCATTATGAGTTGAAACTGATTCAACGGCACTTAACAACAACAAGGAGACAATGAGACAAACAAACCAACAACCACCAAAGCAGAACATAGTCAGTGTTGGCGAGAAGGTGGAGGGATTGGAACCCCTATTCATTGCTGTATGAGGGTGTAGTCACTGTGGGTAACACTGGGAAACAGTTTGGTGTTTCCTGAAAAACAAAGGAATTGCCATTATTGTTGATGTTATTTGCTGACAGGTTGGCTTTGCATGAAGCGTTGTCCATTCTCACAATAGTTTGCAAGTTTGGGCCCATTGGTGCAGTTACCTTACCCATCCATCTCACAGAAGGTTCACCTCTTTTCTGATGACCCTCTACTATACCAAAGAGAATTATCACATGACGCAACAATTCCGTTTCTAGGAATACACCCAAGAGAAATGAAACCACATATGTACGCAGAAACTTCGGTACCAATGCTTGCTGTTGTTGTTAAGTGACCTCGAGTCAGTTCAAACCAAAGTGACTCCTTGTACAACCGAACGAAACACTGCCCGGGCCTGCGTCATCCTCACAATTATCACTGTGCTTGAGCCTGTAGTTGCTGCCACTGTGCCAATCCATCTCTTTGTGGGTCTCCTCCTTTTTCACGGACCCTCCACTTGACCAATCATGACCTTCTCCAGGGACTGGTCCCTCCTGATAAAACGTTCAAAGTATGAGAGATGAAATCTGGCCATCTTGGCTTCTAAAGAGCATTCTGGTTGTACTTTTTCTAACACAGAACTGTTTGTTCCTTTGGTACCTTTAATATTTTTCTCTAACACCATAACTCAAATGCATCCATTCTTCTAAGGTCTTCCTTATTCATTGTTCAACTTTCACACACATATGAGGTTATTGAAAATACCATGGCTTGGTATTTTGGGGTAAGGGTCAGGTGCACCTTAGTCCTCAAACTCACATCTTTGCTCTTCAACACTTTAAAGAGGTCTTTGGGTCATTAGGCAGCAGATTTGCCTAATGCAAAATGTCATTTGTTTTCTTGACTACTGCTTCTATGAATGTTGATGGTGGATCCAAGCAAAATGAAGTCTTTGACAACTTCAATCTTTTCTCCATTTATTTTGATGTTATGTATTGCTCCAGTGATGAGAATTTTTCTTTTCTTTACATTGAGGTGCAACCTACCCTGAAGGCTGTGGTATTTGATCTTACATTAGCATTATTCTTAATGACCAAATGGCATATACTGTAATGGTTTCTAGCAATGGTATATGCTATAAACAACTCAAGTGTTTTTTCAATGGATGAATGGATAAATAAATTGTGGTACATACTTGCAATGGAATATTATTCAGCCATAAGAAGACAGGAGTACTGACACCTGCTGCAATTTGGCTAACCCTCAAACACATTATGCTAAATGGTAGAAAATAGACAACAAAAGTCACATACTGTATGATTCCACTTGTATGAAACATCTCAACTAGGTCAGGAGCCCTGGTGGAACTGTTGGCTAGGCGTTAGACTGCTAACCACAGAGTTGGAGATTGAAGCCCACCAGCCACTCTACTGGGAAAAGATGAGCCTATCTGTTCCTGTAAAGATTTAGTCTCAGGAACCTTGTATAGGGATCTTGGTGTATAGGGATAGTGTTGTAAGGTAAGCACTAGATCACAAGGTCAGTTTGAACCATGAAGTCAGTGGTTCTAACCCACCAGCTGCTCCTTGGGAATCTATACAGGGTCGCTATGAGTCAGAACAGGCTCAATGACACTGAACAGTAACAGAAGTTGGGATTGACTTGCTGGCAGTGGGCTTGGGTTTTGGGTCCAGAATAGGTAAACCCATGGAGAGAGAAAGCAGATTAGTAGTTATCAGGGAGTGGGTGGGGGTGGGGGGCAGGGGACAGATTGCTTAAGCACAGGGTGTCCTTGAGTGATGAAAATTGTGACATTGGAACAAGGTGGTTGTTGCACAATATTATAAATACATGAAATGCCATTGAATTGTTCTCTTTGAAATGGTTAATTGTATGTTGTGTGCATTCAACCTTGATAATAATGATCATGAGGAAACATAACTATGAGAATAAATATTCATATAGAGAGGAATTCATAGGGGAACGCAAGACCACAATTAAAAAGTAATGAGTTCTAGTGCTGGGTGGTGGGGTTCTGGTGTGAGACCTTAGGATAAGCACTGGACTGCTAAATGAAAAGTTGGCAGTTCAAACCCACCAGTTGCTCCTCAGAAACCCTGAATAGGGTCGCTTTGAGTTGGAACCAATTCAAGGGCACTTAACGAGAACAAACAATGCTGGGTGTCAAAAACACTTAACCACTCAATTACAAGTCGAAAGGTTGGTGGTTCAAACCCACTCAGCAATGCTTCAGAAGACAGGCTTGGTAATCTGCTTCTAGATGTTCACAGTGTTGAAAAACAACAACAACAACAACAACACAGCCTGTTGAGCAATTCTACTCTGCACACATGAAGTCACGAGGAGTCAGAAGGAATTGGACTGAAATTTAAAAATATTGAGGATGGTAAAATGGTGTCTCATGTGCTTCAGACGTGTCAGAGGGACTAATTTCTGCAGAAGGACATCGTGCTTGGTAAAGTGGAGGGTCATGTTCAACAAGAGGGATTGGCACAGTGGCAGTACCAGCAGGCTCAAACACAATGACCATTGTGAGGCTGGTGCAGAACCAGGCAGGGTTTCGTTCTGTTGTGTATGGGGTGCCATAAGTTGGTACTGACTCGATGGCACCTAACAACAACAACCTTAGCAACATGGCTTAACAGGTGCAGAGTTTCTGTCGGAGGTGATGAAAAGTTTTGGAAATATACAGTGATGATGGTTTAATAACATTGTGGAAGTCATTAGTGCCTCTGAACTGTATGTTAAAAAATGTCTAAAATGGCAGATTTTAAGAATCCAGGAATGGCACTGTAGGACAAATCGACTGTAAGGTCGGTTTGAACCGCAAGGTCAGCAGTTCAAAATCACCAGCTGCTTCTCGGAAACGCTACACAGGGTCGCAATGAGTCTGTATCAACTCAACAGCACTTAGCAACAAAGCATATACTTTATCACACACAAAAAAATGAGTCCCCTCTCCCCCCAAACTCCTGGAATTTAAGTTGTCCTATTACCAGAAGTGAATCCATTCCTGAAACCTCAGCTTCTCACTTCCTTTAGTCCCACCTTGCCACTTCTCCAAGTCTCACTTCCTCTTTAAAGACAATTACTGACTTTGTTCATCAAAAACATTTAGAGGTTCAGAGATTTTTTTCATGGATTGAAGTGTGTCCCGTCAAAAACAGATGTTACGTTCTGACCCCCATTACCTGTGAATATGACTTTGTTTGGAAATAGAGTCTTTGAAGATGTTATGGGATGCTATGCAACACTGAAGAATAATGATGAATTTATGAAACACCTCAAAACGTGAATGAATCTGGGGGACATTATGCTGAGGGAGATAGATCAATCAAAGGGTCAAATACAGTATGAGATGAGTATTATAAAAAGTCTCTAAGAGGCTATTACTCTAAAATATGGACTCCTGGTGTGGTGGTGTAGAGTCAGCACTGCACTGTGAGCCACAAAGTCCACAGTTCAAACCCACCAGCTGCTCCTTGGAAACCCTATGTTGTTATTAAGTGCCGTCAAGTCAGATCCGACTCATAGCGACTCTTTATAGGGTTTCCAAGGAGCAGCTGGTGAGCTTGAACTACAGATGCTGCGGTTCAAACTGACCTTGCAGTTCAGCGCATTAACCCATAGCACCACACCAAGACTCCTGGAAACCCTATACAGGGTTGCTATGTGTCGGAACTGACTCGAAGGCACTTAACAACAACAACAACACTAAAAGAAACATTCCTTGATGCTCCCCTCCTCCTTTGATGGAGTAGTGGCAGTAGTGGTTGTTAGTTCCTGTGGGGTTGATTCCGATTCATGGGACCCCATGTGTGCAAAGTAGGGCTGCTTCATAGGGTTTCATGTCTGTGACTTTTTGGAAGCAGATTGTCAGGCTGGTCTGCCAAAGTGTCTTTGACTGAGTTTGAACTGCCAACCTTTGGGCTAGTAGCCAAGTACTTAATGGATTGCACCATTCAGGGACTCTTACTGGAGTAGTAGCTGTTGTTGTTGTTATTAAGTGCTGTCAAGTCGGTTCAGACTCATAGCGACCCTGTATAGGGTTTCCAAGGCCCTAAGTCAATGTGTGGTGTCGTTATGAAAGAGAAGCAATGTGGCCACAAGACACAGAGAGAAGACAGCTATGTGGAGACAGGGGTAGCGATTGGAGTAATGTATCTACAAGCCAAGGAATGCCAAAGATAGCCAGGAGCCACCAGAAGCTGAGAGAGGCAAGGAAGGATCAATGCTCACCAAACTAGGATGTAGAATATTGTCCATCGACCTTGGTGTCCCCTGAGACCATGGTCCTGAGCCTCCAGGTCCAATGACTCATCCCGTCAAGGTGTTTGGTAATGTCTAAGAAGTTTCCATAAACTTGCTTTCTGTATGCCCTACCACATTCGTGATGTATTTGCAGCAAAGGTGAATGTTGTTGTTGTTAAGTGCCAGGATCCACAGGGGTGGGGACACAGAAGAGTATGACACAGGACCTGATCCACCACCTGTCTGTGATTGCTTGCTGTGGCTATGAAGCCATGTCATTGTTACTTTAACTGTAAGTAGGGTCACCTCTGGCGGACAAGTTTAGCAGAACTTTCAGACTAAGACAAGTTGGGGAGAAAGAGCAGACAATCTTCTTTGGAAAGTTAGTCAATAAAAACCCTATGAATCACAGAATATTATCTGAGATTTTTGACTCTCTTACTTTGACGTGGTATCAGAAAGGACTGATCTTGGAGAACGATAGCATGTTTGGTAAACTGGAGGGCCAGAGAAGGTGAGGGAAGCCCTTAATAAGGTGAATTAACACAATGGCTGCAGCAATATTATACAGACTCACCAAACCATCCGTCACGAAGATGGTCATGAAGATGGTCACGAAGATGGTCACGAAGATGAGCGAAGGCCTATCACACATAAAATCACACGGAACTAGAGTGATTCAAAGAGAAACACAAGGAAATGATGGCAGATTGGGGAGGAATCAGGAACATAAACAGCTGAAGGCATTGTGTTCACACTGGGGATCGAGAATATCCAGTGTAGTATTCATATCTCCTGGAGTCCTGGTGTGGCGCTGGGGCTAATGCATCAGACTGCAGTGTCACCAGCTCCCCAGCTGCTCCCTGGAAACCCTACACAGGGTCGCTATGGGTTCAAATCAGCTCAACGGCACTTCACAACAACAATTCATATATCCACCGACAAGGACTTGGGGTTGGAGAAATGAACTCCTCAGCTATCAAGGCATGACCTTGTATTTTGAGGCTGAGAAACTGATTTCCAGTTGCCATTTATCACTGATTTTAATGTCATTTGGAAAGTGTAGGATGAACAATAGCTGGAAGTTGAAAAGTTGACAGCATCCTTTTGGCAGCAATAAAACCCCGTGCCCCCCCCCAACTCCGAGGCCCCCACTGCCATTGAGCTGTTTCCAACTCATAGCGACCCTAAATGATAGAGTAGAATTACTCCATCAAGCTTCCAAGGCTGAAATGGTTACGGAAGCCAACCGCCATGTTTCGCCTGTGAAGCTGGTGGTGGTTCAAACCACTGACCTTTCTGTTAGCCGAGCAACTAACTGCTGTGCCACCAGTGACATGCTTAAGTAATTATGTAAATACCCTTTGAAGAATTAAGAATAGTTAGGGGTTAATAAAAACTTGGTGCAAATATATAAGGACTCAACTACCAGTAGGAAGATGGGTGTGTGAACCCACTTAGAAGAGGCCAGGTAGACAGGCTTGGTGATCGGTTTCTGGAAGGGCACAGCCTCAAAAACTCTATGGAACAGTTCTACTCGGCACACAAGGGGTTGCTGTGAGTCAGAATCCACTCAGCAACACAGGGAACTTTGCTACCTTTGAATTTCTAGATAACTCAAATTAAGTATTCTTGGAAGTTGTCAAAGACTTCATTTTGCTTGGATCCACAATTAGCACTCATGGGAGCAGCAGTCAAGAAATCAAATAACGGAGTATTTCATTAAGCAAATCTGCTGCACATGACCTCTTCAAAGTGTTAAAGAGCAAAGTAGTCACTTTGAGGATTAAGGTGCACCTGTCCCAAGCTATGGTATTTTCAATAGCTTCCTAGGCATGTGAACGTTGGACCACGAATAAGGAAGACTGTAGCAGAATCTGTGCATTTGAATTATGGTGTTGAAGAGAAATATTGAAAGTATAGTAATGGACTACCAGAAGAACAAACAAGTCTGTCTTAGAAGAAGTACAACTAGAATGCTCCTTAGAAGCAAGAATGGTGGGATTTCATCTCACATATTTTGGACATGTTGTCAGGAAGGACCAGTCCCTGGAGGAGGACATCATGCTTGGTAAAGTGGAGGGTCAGCGAAAAGAGAGGAAGACCCCCAACATGTTGGATGGACATAGTGGAAACAACAATGAACTCACACATACGATTGTGAGGCTGGTGTAGGACGGGGCACGGTTTTGTATTGTGCATAAGGTCACTATGAGTCAGAACCAACTTGATGGCACCAAACAACAACAGGTTTCAATTATTTTCAGTGAGGTTAGATTTCTGCTGGATGATTTGTCCCCAGATTTGTTGTTAAAGAATTTCTTCACAATTACTACCTGTAAGTATCCCTTGTATTGACTGGAAATTTTAGTAATGACTACCTTGGTGTGGTGCTGACTTCCAGCTAAGAGACTGGGAAAAGCACACCCATTCTTGCCTCATGCAATGCCAGAGCTTGTTCTACTGGAAAGATCCAGTGTTTCCCTGAAGTGGGCTAATCGCCAAATGCTCCGAACCAACTCCCAGTTTGCACTTGGGTGTTGTAACATCTGCAGGTGGTGCCAAGAAGTAAGGTGTGCCACTGCCAAGTGCTGGAGAAGTATGTATTGATGAAGACAGGAATGGAGTTTCAAAAACGCTAATGAGCATAGTCATGGTTCTCCTTTATTTATTTCAAAAAATATTCACTGAAAACCTATCACTGACAAAACATTTTCCAGGGGATGATGGTTTATGGTCATTTAAAGTGTTCTCAGTCAGTCCAAACAGGAGATTGACTACATAGTCCAAGAGGGATCTGGGTGATTCTTTGAAGCAAGAGACTATATTCATTTCTTTGCTTCCCTATTAAATCCAGTGCCATTGTATCAAATCCCACTCAGAGTGACCCTCCAGAAGAGAGTAGATCTGTGCCTTAGGAGTCCAAGGTTGCCATCTTTACAGAAATAGACAGTCCTATCTCTCCCTCCTGGAGTGGCTGGTGGGTTAACACCACTGTCAACAACTGGACCACCATGGTCCCTTTTTTGCTTGGGTATTAAAGCCAAACCCAAACTCATGGCTCTCAAGTCACTTACAACTTTCAGTTGCCTCCATTGTTGTTGTCAGGTGCTGTCTAATCGGTTCTGACTCCTAGTGACCTTCTATAGGGTTTCTAAGGAATTACTGGTGGGTTGGAACTGCCAGTGCAGTACTTACCTTACAGCCAGCACCACACAAGGACAGACTAAAACTACCTCATGGGGTTTCCAAGACTGTTATATCTTTTTCTTGCAGGACTATTGATGGGCTCAAATCACTGACCTTTTAGTCACAAGCCAAGTGCTTAGACCACTGTGCCACCAGGACTCTATGCTCACTATTAGGTAAGGTAAACAGCACTAGATTGCTCACCTAAATGTAGGCAGTTCAAACCCATCACCTGCAACACAGGAGAAAGATGTGGCCATCTGCTTCTGTAAACATGTACAACCTTGGGAACCCTAGGGGACAGTTCCACTCTGTCCTAGACGGTTGCTAAAAAGTTGGAATCCACTTGATGGCAGGGGCTTTGGTTTGGGTTTTAGGAATTCCATTACATGTATAAGGCATTGTACCTCAATGTAAAGAAAGCAAAAATCCTCACCATGGAACCAATAAATGACATCAGGAGAAATGGAGAAAAGATAGAAGTTGTCCAAGACTGCATTTTGCTTGGATTAACCATCAATACTCTTGGAAGTAGTGGTAAAAAAATCCAATGATGTATTCCATTAGGCAAATCTGTTGCAAAAAACCTCTTCAAAGTGTTCGAGAGCAAAGATATCAGTTTGAGCACTAAGGTGCACCTGACCTAAACCATGATCATATTAATAAACCTCATTATATGTGAAAGTTGGACAACGGATCAAGAAGACCATAGAAAAATTGATGCAGTTGAGTTATGGTGTTGGGAGAGAATATTAAAAGTACCATGGAGTTCAAAAAGAGCAAGCACATACATCTGTGCTAGAAATACAGCCAGAATGCTCCTTAGAAGCCAGGATCGTGGGACTTTGTGTCTCATACTTTGGACATATCATCAGGAGGGACCAATCCCTGGAGAAGGACATCATGCTTGCTAAAGTGAAGCATCATCAAAAAAGAGGAAGACCACCAAGGAGATGGATTGGCACAGTGGCAGCAGCAATGTGTTCAAGCGTAGCAATGATTATGAGTTTGGTACAATACCAGGCAGTGTTTCATTCTGTTGTGCATAAGGTTGCTATAAGCTGGCACTGATTCAATGACACCTAATAACAACAACAAGAAGTTTCTTTTGAATGGAACAGACAACAATGATAAAAGATTATCATCAGTAATTCATACTCATTGAATTAATTCAATCCGCATGTACAATTTGGGAATGATGATGTAGCTATGATGTCACAGACATTAAGCAGCATAAATTAGCACTACGGGAGTCTGAGAGATACTCCTTAAAACATTTTCAAATAGAATCTGTCTGCAAACAAAACAAAATCAAACATCAGGCACAGTCTTGTTAAATACGAGCTATAACACGGGTAGCTATATGCACACCAATGTTCATAGCAGCACTATTCACAATAGCAAAAAGATGAAGACAGCCAGCCTAAATGCACATCAACTGAAGAATGGATTAACAAATTTTGGTACATATACACAATGGAATATTATGCTACCTTGAAGAACAGCAAGGAAGCTGTAAGTTATCACATAACATGGATGAACCTTGAGGACATTATGTTGAGTGAAATTAGTCAGTCACAAAAGGAGAAATACTGTATAGGACCACTACTGTAAAAGATAAGAAAAAGAACCCATACTAAAGGGGGGGTGGGATTCTTTGCTGGTTACTGGAATGTGGGGAGTGGGGTGATGGGAGGGAGGGGAAGGTGGAGCACAGGGTAGGGAATGGACACAGGATAGTTTGGGTGCTAGGGAAGGGTGCAATACACAAGAAGGGGGAGGGGAATAGAAGAACAAGGTGGATGGGAGAACAGTTAAGCAGGTTTGCATGGGCTAAGTGGGACAGAGGCAAATAATGATG
>NW_006408635.1:6877131-6908322 GCF_000296735.1 Chrysochloris asiatica | reverse complement strand
ATTTTAAAACCAATAATACGTTACCTCTGCCCCAATTGCACACATTACATTGGTGCCATGGTAACAAATTAAGGGACTAGAACTGAAGTTTAGAAATAACCTATGCCTTCATGCAGTTTAAATTCCAACACTTTGTATTCTGCTCAAAATGAAGCCATTATTTTAAATTGGCTTTTTAAAACTATAGCTTTAGCAACAGTTTGAATGTCTAAATACTACAGTTGTCTTTAGGGAGAATGGCCTCAAATAGAAGCTTCCTGTAACTAGCAATAACTGAATTTTGAAAGGTTGTGTACTATTCATTAAACATGTTTTTAAGACTTTTTATTTTAATGATTTTTCCAAATTCTATATAACTTAAATTAGCTGGAATTACTCTATGTGTGGACTATATTTTAAATATGCTCATATTTTTGTAACTTGAAAAATTAAAAAAAAAATCTGCCTGTGACTTTTATCAAGCTTGTTCTTAAGATGTTCTGAGAAATTTTAAAACTCCAGAGGAGGTACTTGTTTCTTTCAATAAAAGGTTTTTCAAATGGAAAAAAAAATTTTTTTTTTCTCATTTCTAGAGTTAAGAACCAGTCTCTATATTGTTATCTGTAGGTATATGGACAGCATGGATCTCACCTGTCTATTAGAGTCAAAACTCTAGAAGACATAACAAGGTGAACAGCCCCATTTAAAGAATTCTGACTGAGTGAGGACAAGAATTGGGTACGACATTCCGAGTAGCACATTAGCACCAAGAATGTTATTGTCGTTAAGTACAGTGGAGTCAGTTCCGACTCATAGCGACCCTGCACAGGGTTTCTGAGGCTGTAAATCTTTACGGGAGCAGAAAGCCTCATCTTTCTCCCGTGGAATGGCTGGTAGTTTCGAACTGCTTACCTTGAGGTTAGCAGCCTTAGTCGTAACCACTACGCTACCAGCACCAAGAATAGTTATCTGGAATCTCTTGAAGGCCACTACCACCATCACGACCAGTTGGCTCCAACTTGACTCCAACCCATGCTAATCTCATGATGTGTCAGAGTAGAACTGTGCTCCATCAGGCTTTCAGTGACTGAGCTTTCAAAAGCAGACCACTGGGTCTTTCTTGCTGGATTTGAACCTCCAACTTTTTCGTTAATACTTTTGGTTAGTATGTTAATCATTTATGTCACCCAGGGATTCACTCTTGAAGGCAGCAGTTGATAACAATGATATTTAGATATCATGGTCTTGAGATGGTTTACTCAAACATGTGGACCCCTAGGATTATCAGATTTAGAAAAAACAACAGCAAACAAATATGTGAAAACAGGATGCCCAGTTAAATTTAGGAATCCTGGTGCGGCGCTATAGGAAAAGCACTGGACTGAGAATCACAAGGTCTGCAGTTCAAGCCCACCAGTCACTCCTCAGAAACCCTACATAGTGTTGCTATGAGTCAGAACTGACTTGATGGTACTTAACAACAACACAAACAGATCTGATTTTTAGATAAACAGAGAATAAATTTTAGTATAAATCTGTCCCATGCAATATATGGAAATAAAGTAAAACATGCTGTCACAGATTGAATTATATCCCCCTAAAGTATGTGTCAAGGAGCTCTGGTAGTGTAGTGGTTACGAATCAGACTGTGAACCTTAAGGCCAGCAGTTCGAAACTACATAACAACATAACAACAACAACAACAACAAAGTATGTGTCAGCTTGCTAGGCCATGATTCTTAGTGTTTTGGCAGTTGTATATTGATGTAATCATCCCCATCATGGGAGCTGATGTCATCAGCCAATCAGCTATATAGGGATTAGGGTGGGCTGCAATGCCCTGACACAGGTCACAGCCCTGATCTGATGTAATGTGAGTTTCCCTGGAGGGTGACTCACATCACCTTTGTTTTTTGTTTTTTTTTTGGCCCATCTAGAGACTTTTATTCAGGGTGAGGAAGAGGAAGCTGACCTCTACCAGAGAGAGAAGGCAGGAGACAAGAGAAGAGGAGAAGAAGAGAGAAGAGAAAGAAGAGGGGGCAGAAAGAAGAAGAGGGAGAAGAAGAGAGGGCAGAAAGAAGTCACATCACCTTTTATCTTCAAAGAGAGATAAGCAAACAAAGAAAGGGGGACCTTGGTGCCACCTAGAAAGAAGAGCTGAAGGCAGAGCAGGTCTTTTGGATCTAGGGTCTCTGTGCTGAGAAGTTCCTTGGTTGTTAGGTGCTATCTAGTTGGTACCAACTCATAGTGTCCCTATGCACAACAAAACAAAACACTGCCTGGTTCTGTGCCAACCTCACAATTGTTGCTATGCTTGAGCCCATTGCTGCTGCCACTGTGCCAATCCATCTCATTGGGGGTCTTCCTCTTTTTCTCTGACCCTCCACCTTACCAAACATGATGTCCTTCTCCAGAGACTGGTTCCTCCTGATAATGTATCTGAAGTATGAGAGACGGAGTCTGGCCATCCTGATTTCTAAGGAGCATTCTGGCTGTACTTCTTCCAACACAGATTTATTTGTTCTTTTGTCAGTCCATGGTTCCTTTAATATTCGCCTCCAATATCATAGCTCAAATGCATTGATTTTTCTACAGTCTTCCTTATTCAGCTTTCGCATGCATATGAGGTTATTGAAAATACCATAGCTAGGGTCAGATGCACCTTAGTCCTCAAACTGACATCTTTGCTTTTGAACACTTTAAAGAGGTCTTGTACAGCAGATTTGCCTAATGCAATATGCCGTTTGATTTCTTGACTGCTGCTTCCACCTCCAAGACCCAGGCTAAGATGGATGTCAAGACTCAAGGAGACCTCAGAGGAATGCCAGGACCACAGGGACTGAAAGGAGACAAGGAGCTTTCTCCTAACCGGAGAGCCAACACCCAGAGAATGCCTTTCCCTAGAGCCGGCACCTTGGGTTCAGACTTCTAGCCTCCTAAACTGGGACAGAATAAATTTCTGTTTGTTAAAACCCATCCACTTGTGATAACAGTTCAATGCTTATCCAAAATAAATAAATAAAATAAAATAAATCCATTGTTTATCTAATATTAAAACATAACTGGGCATCTTGACTTTTATCTGGTGACCCTGTGTGTTCTGTCAGAGCTGCTGAAGAGGACTGGATTCAGGCTGGGAGAGGCCATACTCGAGGGCACTGGTCAGTCAGGATGTTCCTGGTCCCAGCCCTGAATGAGAAGCACTCCCAGACGGAGGTCCTGTTCACCAGTCTGGCTGAGAGCCACCACCTGAAAACCTTCATTTAAGAGTGCTTATAAAACTAATATTTAGCTTTATCAGGAGAGTTACACTTGAGTTTGCTGTACAGGTATTCATTAATTAATTGCCACAACATCCTGTTGAGGTTGCAATTAAGCCAACAGAAATAGAGGAGCCTGGTTGACTCACCTGCAATCCAGCTGGGCGGAGACGACCAACTGTAGAGCGTACACAGACTGGGCTTCCTCCTGTCCAGCCCTGTGGGCTGTGGGCTAGCTTACCTCGGGCCCTAATAAAGCTCAAATAAAAGTAAGATGAAAGGAACAAAGAACTGCTGTCAAACGTGGCTGACCTATGCGTGAACACCTCAAGATCTGTCTGAACAGCCGCATTGTTGGGAAATAGCAGAGATTAGATCTAAGAGTCCTGGTGTGGCATTGTGGGATAAGCACTGGATGGGTAACCACAAGGTCAGTGGTTCAAACCACCAGCCACTCCATGGAAACCCTACATAGGATCACTATGAATCGGAATCGATGGCACTAAACAACAAAAACAGAGAAAAGATGCTGATACAGGAAACTATTGAAGGTAGATTTGGTTTTCCCTCCCTAGAAAGAAAATAGCTTATTCAAAGGAGAATATAACTTATCCATACTTTGTTTTGGCCCAAGCAAAGGTGAATTTTCTTGAGTGACAGAAAGGTTGGCGGTTCAAACTCATCAGATTCTCCACGGAAACACTACACAGGGTTGCTATGAGTTGGAAACAACTCAACGGCACTTAACAACAACAACAATAGACTTTTTGCCTAGTTTGTCTCCTTCATCAGTTCTACAGAAATTGTAGGGCTAGTGTTGTGATAGGATACTATCTCTACACCTACAAGGAAGACCAGTTAATACCACTATTATTCAAATGTACTCACCAAACACTAAAGTCAGTGGTGATGAAATTCAAGAATTCTACCAGCTTATTCAGTCTGAAATTGATCAAACATGCAGTCAAGATGTATTGATAGTAACTAGTGATGGGAATGCCAAGTTTGGAAACAAAGAGGAAGGACCAGTCGTTGGAAAATATGTCCTTGGTGACAGAATCCATGCTGGAGATCACAGGAAAGAAATTTGCAAGACCAATGACTTCGTCATTGCAAATACCTTTTTAAAATAACATAAAAGATGACCTCATCAGATGAAACACACAGAAATCAAATTGACTACACCTGTGAGAAGAGGCGGTGGAAAAGCTCCATAGCATTAGCCAAAACAAGACCAGGTGGAGACTGTGGAACAGACCATCAATTATTCATATGCAAGTTCAGGCTGAATCTGAAGAAAATTAAACAAGTCCACAAGAGCCAAAAATATTACCTGGAAAACATCCCATCTTAATTTAGAAATCATCTTAAGAACAGATTTGATAGATTAGACACTAATGACCAAAGACCAGAGGAGTTGTGGAATGACATCAAGAACATCATAAAGGAAGAAAGCAAAAGGTCATTAAGAAGACAATAAAGAAGATAAAGACCAAAATGATGTCAGAAGACACTTTGAAACTTACTCTCCAATATAGAGCTGCTAAAGCAAATGGAAGAAATGAGAAGGTAAAAGAGCTGAATAGAAAATTTCAAAGGGTAGCTCGAGAAGACAAAGTCAAATATTACAATGAAACTTGCAAAGAGCTGAAGTTAGAAAACCAGAAGGGAAGAGTACATTTAGCATTTCTCAAGCTGAAAGAACTGCAGGAAAAAAAAAAAAAAAAAATTCAAGTCTCGACTGTAATTCTAAGGGCAAAATATTGAATGAAGCAGAAAGCATCAAAAGAAGAAACACACAAAGTCACTGTACTAGAAAGACATGGTCCATGTTCAACTATTTCAAGGGTAGCATTTGATGAAGAGCCAATGATACTCAATGAACAGTCAAGGTATCAAATGCTGTATTTCATTAGGCAAATCTGCACAAGACTTATTTAAAGTGCTCAAAAGCAAAGGTGTCAGTTTGAGGACTTAGGGGAGCCTGACCCACTATATATATAACTACATATGCATGTGAAAGTTGGACAGTAAAGAAAGAAGACAATAGAAGAATTGATGCGTTTGAGTTATGGTGTTGGAGGAGACTATTAAAAGTGCCATGGACTGCCAGAAGAACAAACCAATGTGTGTTGGAAGAAGTATAGCCAGAGTGCTCCTTAAAAGCCAGGATGATCAGACTTTGTTTCTTATGTTGTTGTTGTTGTTGTTAAGTGCCTTTGAGTCGGTGCTGACCCATAGTAACCCTGTATAGGGTTTCCGAGGAGTGACTGGTGAGCTTGAACCACCAACCTTGCAGTTCAAATGGCTTTGCAGTCTGGCACATTAACCCACAGCGCCACACCAGGACTCCTTGTTTCTTATACTTAGGACATATTATCTGGAGGCACCAGTCTCTGAAGAAGGATATCATGCTTGGTAAGGTGGAGGGTCAGAGAAAAATAGGAAGGCCCTCAATGAGATGGATTGGCACAGTGGCAGCAGCAATGGGCCCAATTGTAGCAAGGATTGTGAGGTTGGCCCAGGACCGGGCAGTGTTTCGTTCTGCTGTAATAAGGTCACTATGAGTGAGTACTGACTCGGTAACACACTTAACATGCAACAACATTGTTCTTGTTGAAGAGTGAGGAAATGACAGTAATTGCTCCCATTTGAGGACACGTTTTTCCCCCACCCCCTGTCTCATGACTGAAGTCCTTACTGTTGTAAATGGTTACTGTGCTAAGTTAATAAGGTCTGGTAGTGCAAAAGGTTATGTGTTGGGCTACTACTCACAAGGTCAATGGTTCAAACCTCCCAAATGCTCTGTGGGAGAAAGATGAGATTGGAGTTCACTCAGTGGTTTCCTGGGAGAAATGCCTAGGGGGCTCTACGTCTGAAAGATAAGATGTTAAAAACCCCCTGGAGTAGGAAGGGTTCCACTTCTTCTTTTTTAAATTAAATGTTTTTATTTTGCATTGAGTGAAAGTTTACAGGGCACATCATCAGCTTCACATTCAACCATTCATATAGCTTGTTTCATTACATTGATTATTATCCCCACCACTTCTTCTTTTTTAAAAAAACTCTTTATTGTGACTAGAGAGAAGGTTTACAGATAAGATCATCAGTTCTACATTCAACAAATAACACACTTTGTTTCATCTCAATTCTTACAACCCACTCCAGGGAACAACAGTCATTCCATTCCCTCCCTGTGGCTCCTACTTCTTTTTGACTCATCTTCCCATCCCTTCTCTCCTGTGTCCTTAGGTACATGTTGCCTCTTTGATTTTTGAATGGCAGTGAGCGTATCTTACCAGTGTTGTTGTTTCCCCTATACCCCTATCTAGTGCTTCACTGAAAGTTGAGCCTCAAGGGGTAACTTCCTTTCCAGACCTCAAGGGGGGTCAAGGGCCAGCGTCTCAGGTTCCTCCAGTCTCTTTCTAACCAGTAAGCCCAATCTTTTTTAAAAAATAATTTTTAATTTTATTCCACACATTCTGCTGCTCTATTTGGGACCTTCTAATGTGAGCCTTTTTAGAGCAGTTGGTAGTGGTAGCTGGGCACCATCTAGTTCTTCTGTTAGCTGGGCACCATCTAGTTCTTCTGTTAGCTGGGCACCATCTAGTTCTTCTGTTTTCAGAGTCGGAGACTGGTATATACATGTTTGTTACATTTGTCTGTCGGATTGATGAATTTCAAGCATCTTCTATTCTCATCACTCTTCCTTCTTCCGTACATGGAGAAACCAATAGCTGCACCTTAGACGCTGCTCATGAACTTTTAGTATCCTAGACATTACTCAGCAAAGTAGGATGTAGTTTGTGGCCAATTGGCCATGATGTCCCATGAGACCATGGTCCTGAGCACCCAGGCTCAGCTGCTCATTGCCGTAGGATGTTTGATAATATTTAAGACGTTCTCATCATTTTGCCTGCTGTATATGCCACCACATTCATAGTTGTGTTTGCTGGAAAGGTAAATACTCATTTACCAGTAGCTTCTTTCAAACTCTTGTGCATCTGTGGGATATGTAAATATATGCAAATATATACACACAATTCCACTCTTCTTCTAATACCCATTCAGCATACGTCTCTGTCCATGTATGTACTCGTAGAACATTGGCTGTTCCAAGGCTGTTTGTATATCACTCCTTACCCCTCTCCCCTTTAGTCCTGGCATACGTCCCTGTGTCTTCACCTGGCTTCAATATTCTTCTGCCAACCTCCCTCTTCTTGTATACTGCCCTCACCGTCACCTGACTTATCATGTGTTGCACTGTGGGTTCATGCACCAGACTGCAAAGCTGTTTGAAATTCAAGGTCGGTGGTTCAAGCTCACTAGCTGCTTCTCGGAAACCCTATATAGGGTCGCTAAGGGTAGGAACTGACTCGACGGTACTTAACAACAACAACAACAACACCTATAGCTACTGAACTACTCTCCCTTCCCTCCTAACCCTGGCAATCATCAAAGAATGTTTCTTTTTTCTCTTTCAAATTCTTATATATTGTCGGCTCTATCAACATCTATCTATCTATCTATCTATCTATCTATCTATCTATCTATCTATCTATCTATCTATCTATCTATATCCCACTCTTCCTCCCTTACCCACTCAGCCTATGTCTCAATTCGTGTATTTACGCACAGAACACTGTTGTTTCAAGGCACACCGTTCCACTTTGACACACATGGAATCCCCATGAGTCAGTCAACTTGATCACAGACGGCTTTTAAATTCTAGCGCAGTGCCTAGCACAGACATATGACCAAGTGATGCTTTGTATTCTGGTGGCATGTCCTTATCCCCAACTCTGTTTAAGTTCTAACCATTCTTCAGAGTTTCCTACTCTCTCAAACAGCTCCAGGTAACTACCTGCTTCTCTGGATTTAAAATGAATTGATTAAAACACTCCGCTGCTTTGTTAAGGTCAGTCGTTTTAATCTATCAGTCATTCTGAGGGGGGAAAGGTGGTAATGTGCTTCCATGAAGACTGTTGTCATAGGTGCCCTGCACCATCCTCACAACCATTGTTGTCATGTTCGAGCCCAATGTCCAAGTCAACGTGTCAAGCCACCTTCTTGAGGGGCTTCCTCTTGTTTGTTGACCTTCTACTTGAATGAGCAAGATGTCTTTCTTCAGGGACTGGTCCTTCCAGAAGACATGTCCAAAGTACATGAGATGCCAACCTCGCCATCCTGGCTTCCAAGGCGTATTCTGGCTGTACTTCTTCCAACACATATTTGTTCATTTTTCTGGCAGTCCATGGTATATTTACTATACACCATAATTCAAAGACTATTGTTGTTGCTGTTAAGTGCCATCGAGTCAGTTCTGACCCATAGTGACCCTGTATTGGGTTTCCTAGGAGCAGCTGGTGAGCTTGAATCACCGACCTTGAGATTCAAACTGACTTTGCAGTCCAGTGCATTAACCCACAATGCCACACCAAGACCACTTCAAAGATTATAGCCTTGGAAACCCAATGGGGTCATTTTTCTCTGTCCTACAGAATCTTTTCAGTGGCGGTGGGTTTTAGGTTTTAGATTTGGCACCAGCCCTTGCTTCTCTGTGGTCTTTTCATGAAAGTAACCTCACTGGAGAGCTGTCTTATCTGTCTCCCCAGCTAGAGAACAGGCTTGATTATGGAGCCACAAGGTCAGTCCTTACGTCCTTCAGGAATGGTCCTTGTCAGCTGCTCTCATTTCAGAGCCCACCATACACTAGTGCAGTCCCAGGAGCCCAGGAGTCCTGGAGGCTCACCGTCTGCTCCGGAGCAACTTCCCGTCACCTTTTCAGCAGCAAGATGTTTCCTCAGATGGGGAGTGGGCCCCAGCATTGTAGACAACACTATCAGAGACTGATGGTTCATTAGACAAGGACATCACCTGGTTATCATTCTAGTGAGAGGGAGGCATCAGCTGAACATCAGAAAACACAGCCCAAAGAGCCATCTGTCTTCTGGTAGGAACAGGATGGCTCTTTAGATGAGAGCTGGCTTTATAACCATTCCTCCATTCCTCACTCACTTAGCTAGCTCTTCAGTGAACACTTATTACAAGGTGTGTAACCTTGGTTAATATGCCCTTGGAAAGGGCACTATCTAACGACTTACAGGAAGTTCATGGAGGTGGAGGTTTGAATTGTACAGTGGGCGGGGCACTCCTACTGGTTCAGTGCTTGCATTGAGACACAGTGCTAGGAACGGTAATGTAATATTTTGATTCATTTCCTAATTGACTCATGAGGTCAGTATTCCTAGTTTCATTTTGTAGATGAACTGATGCCCCACATAAGCTAAGGACTTATCTTAATTAAGCACATAGCTCGTGGATACTGTAATATAGTCCAATCTGGCTCTTTCAAAGACTTCCCAATCCTTCATTCACCAGAGACCAAGCTTCCTTCACCACCATTATCTGTGAAGGCCAAAACCAGATCCTGAGAGGCCTAGGGGGCTCACAGACATTCCAGTCTGCCTGAGCCTGACAGACCAGCTCTCTTGGCAGATCTGTGGCTGCTCAACCCACCAAGTCCTGTATGCTTCCAAACTCAGCTAGCTCTTTCCTCCCAGGTGGACGTCAGCCCCTCCCTCCACCAGCTCTTCTCATCCCTTTGTTCTTCACGTCTTCTCCCCTGGCTTACAACCCACCATCTCACTGCCCTTCTCACTGTGCTCCCTAGAATGCTTTTCTGGGGATCAACGAGCTTTCAACATGTTCACTGAGGTCCTTCTTCTTCCCACCCTGAAGACACTACCCTGACCCTCAGGGCCAGCGTCCATGCCACCTCCAGTGTTCCTTCTTTCTCCATCTCTGTGTCATCCCTGACTGCCCCTCACTCACTGAAGATCGACTCCGGGTGACTCTGGCGTCACCTTCAGTAACTTCCTCTTCTTAAACGCCTCCTTCATCCACATACAGTCCTTCTGCCCATAGCTTCTTCTGACCCTGACTGTCATCTTCGGTCACAATACTCCCTTCCTGAAGCTTCCTTAATTGTTAAGCCCATTGAAAATTTATGAATCCGTGGGGCTACTGTTCAGATAGCCCACATTCCTGGAAGCTGCAGACACCACAGGACCACGGCAGGCTGGTTGGGGTTTCTCCTGAACATTTTCATGTCACAAAGGAGGGAGACAGATTGTCCCTTCTCTGTGATTGTTGTCTGGGTGACATAAGCAGGAATTCTTATGACCATGGAGTCTTCTCATTTGGCCCCATGGAGGAGGGTTCCAGGTGGACACTAAAACAAGAGATCAAGGGGTCCAAGGATAAAGTTTAATCCCCTGGACCAAGTTGGCCCTATGATTCCCAGTTGTTAACCAATGAATTCCCTTTTTGCTTGCACTAACTAGTTTGAGATGGTTTATATTATCTAAGACAGAGTCTTGTGAGTGTCAAGGTTCTCCATAAGGACATACAGTTATATTTATTTGAGGAAGCTTTAAAAAGTTCATGGGAAAATTCCATTAGCTTTTAATTCCATTTTTCATGAACTTTTTGAAGCCCTTTCATATATATTTACATATGTATATTGTTGTTGTTGTTAAGTGCCATTGAAATGGTTACAACTCATAGCCATCCTATATAGGGTTTCCAAGGAGCGGCTGGTGGGTTTGAACCACCAACCTTGTAGTTAGTAGTTCAGTGCTTATCCTACAGTGCCACATATACTTTTGTGCATACACTCATATATATTTTTTTTTTGTTTTGTTTTGTTTTGTTTTGTTAAGTGTTGTTGATTTTTTTTCTTTACATTGTATTTTGTTTTCTTTATACTGAAGATTGTAGTCTTTGATCTTCATCAGTAAGTGCGTCAAATCCCCTTCACTTTCAGCAAGCAAGGCTGGGTCAATTGCGTACTGTAGGCTATTAATGAAAAAGATACAACTTGGACACACACCTTTCCCGGTTTTAAACCATGTAGACTTACGGACTCCTGGTGTGATGCTGTAGGATCAGCGCTAGACTGTGAACCACAAGGTCAGCCATTTAAACCCACCAGCTGCTCCTTGGAAGCCCTACACAGGGTTGCTATGAGTCAGAACAGAGTTAACCACACTTAACAACAACAATAGCATCCCCTTGTTCTGTTCAAGTGACTGCCTCTTGGTCTATGTACTCATTCTGCATGAGCTCTAATAAGTTCTGGAATTTCCATTCTTTGCAATCTTATCTATAATTTTTTATAGTCAGCACAATTGAATGCCTTTGCATAATCAATAAAACATAGGTAAACATCTTTGTGGCATTCTCTGCTTTCAGTCAATATGCATCTGACATCAGCAGTGATGTCCCTCCTTCCATATTCTCATCTGAATCCAGCGTGAATTTCTGGTAGCTCCCTTTCGATGTACTGCTGCAAATGGTTTTGAATGATCTTCAGCAAAACTATACGTCATGTGATAGTGACGATAATTTCTGCATTCTGCTGGGTCACCTTGCTTTGAAATGTGCACAAATTTGGATCTCTTCCAGCAGGTTGGCAAGAAAGCTGTCTTCCAAATTTCTTGGCATAAATGATGAGTGCTTCCAAGGTTGTAGCCATTTGTTCTAACATTTTGATTGGTATTCTGGCAATTCCTGGAGCCTTGATTTTTTGCCAACCCCTTCAATGCAGCTTGAAATTCTTCCTTCAATACTATCAGCTCTTGATCACACGCTACCTCCTGAAATGGTTGAACATGGACCAATTCTTTTTGGTACAGTGACTCTGTGTATTCCTTCCATCTTTTTTTGATGCTTCCTGAGTCATTCAATCTTTTACCCATAGAATCCTTCAATATTGCAGCTCAAGGCCAGAATGGTTTCTCCAGTTCTTTCAGCTTGAGAAACACCAGGTGTGTTCTTTTATCAAAGGAGTAAAGTTTTAGCTTAAAGGAAACACATCAAGATTTGACAGAGATGATGACATGGAGAGATGGAGTGGCTGGGAACTCTAGACTCAAGGAGGGAAGGGCTGTGTGCTGACAGCTGGGGGGGCAAGCTTGTAGGATATGCCCTTTTGTTGTTTGAACGATTATATATCCCTGAGCGCTTCAGAGTACATCCAAAAAAAAAAACACCAGAGGGAATGGAAGCAAATGCTGTTAAATGATGATGCGTGGAGGGGATTGTAATCAATCATTGTAATGAAACAATATACGATAGGATGAATGTAAAGCTGATGTTCTCCCATGTAAACTATCACTCAATTCACAGTAAAAACAAAACAACAAAAAAAGATTCACATAAGTAACTACATTTAATTGTGCTTTAGTGTCTAGGCTTTATAAAAATATAAGTTACTGAACGATTGCAGCACATACATTACAGACATAAGAGAAGGATGAGCTCCATGCACCTACCTACCCTACCATATGGAGGAACTGAGGCTTAGGTAGGTTAAGCAGGCTGTTTAACATGGAGTAGAGGCTTAAACCTGAAACTCTCTGATTTCAAAGCTCTTCCTTTTAATCACATTACTAATTAGGCTTCAAAAGATGCAACCTTGTCAACATTTGGGAGGACTTGCTACCTTTCCTCTATTCTTCCCATATTTTTCAGCCATTTATAGAAATTGACTACAGCAAGCGGATAGAAAAATAATGAAAGAAATTCAGAATGCTGGGCTACACTTCCGTTATTTTCAGAAGCTAATTTTTTTCACTTCAGTGTAAGCATATCAATTATCATAGTCCCAGAACCTACAATATTTTGCTTAGGGATTCTAGGAATGTATGTTGATGTTGTTGTTAAGTACCGTCGAGTTAGTTCTGACTCATAACAACCGAGCTAGTTCTGACTTGTAGCAACTCTGTATAGGGTTTCCGAGGGGTGGCTGGTTGAGTTTGAATCACTGACCTTGTGGTTCAAACAGACCTTGCGTTCCATTGCTTACTTATCCCACAGTACCGCACTAGGACTCCGTTGTTGTTGTTGTTGTTAAGTGCCGTTGAGTCGGTTCTGACCCATAGAGACCCTGAACAGGGTTTCCAAGGCTGCAAATCTTTACGGGAGCAGAAAGCCTCATCTTTCTCCTGCGGAGCAGCTGGTAATTTCAAACTGCTGACCTTGTGGTTTGCAGCCCAATTCGTAACCACTACGCTACCAGAGCTCCTTAGAGAACCCTTAAATAACTCACTTGGTGCAGTCCTCCTTGAGCTTTGCTAAGTTACTGGTTCATTTGATGAAGAAGCAGTGATGTTTACAAATTCTCTGTTAAACCTGTAAAGTCATCATCTTTCAAGTGCAAATTTTGCATGGCAGGAGACTCAGGCTTCCTATGAAATTCTTAGCCAAATGAAATAATCCATCATTTATTTAAAAGTCTTTTCTGCCAGATGGTATAAACATTTGGCCTTGGCTTGAAATGGTGGAATTTTTTAGCCTGACTTATAAAATAACTAAGAGTCTTGGGTGAGGGAAATTCCTGTTTTACTCAAGTAACAAACTTAAAGCTCGGGTTATTCAAATGCCCTTGGTCTCCTAACTGCCTGCAAAGCTAGCAGCCAGTCAGTCTTCTCTATTCTTCCTGTTTTCATGAACTTTAATTGTAGACCCTCCTTAGCTTCCTCCCAGAAGCCCACAGCACTGAGCCCGGCCCATTAAGCTTTCTTTAGCCGATGTCTTGCTTAACTGGATAAATAAGTCATTTGAAGGCCTTGGAGGGAGTCCATGTACCAGAAGCCAAGCAAAGATTCTGCATACAAACATTGAACACATTTGGCCCTGGGTAGGACCAACTAGATAATTTGCAGGGCCCAGTGCAAAGTGAAAATGTGGACCCTCTTGTTCAAGATCTATTAAGAAATTCAAGATGTTGACAGAGAGCATTAAACCAGCTTCTGAGGCCTTCTAAATATGGGTTTCTGTGGTACTTTTCAGTTCACACAGCTACAAAGGCAGTCTGCCCCTGGGGACTCACCACCCTTCCTGCTTTCAGTCCCTCCTCCTTCCCCCCTCCCCCCTCCCCCCCATGATTCATCATCCATCACCAAGTTCTATTCATTCTCTATCACTTAAGTACCTTGTAGACACATCCATATCTCTCCTGCTTGTTCTAGCCGCCTCTCCCTTCAGTTACCTTCTCCCACACCCACCCTGCCCCTCCTGCCTGCCCTCCTCCAAGGAGAAGTCCTGTCCACGTCTTTTTTAAAAAATCATTTAAAAATAAATCAACTTTTTGATGTTGCTGAGAACATGCACCAATCCAATGATTTCTACACGCACAATTCAGTGATATTGATGACATTTTTCAGGTTGCGCTAACTCTCCTCTTGCAAGTTGTCCCCTGATCATAAACTCACTGTCCTCCACGTTTCCTAGCTAATCTTTGGAGTTGCTGCGGTGATTTGATCCCATACCCACAGTTCTTCAAAATAGCATGATGCTCAGTTTATCCTCTCCTTTTGAAGAGCCCCAAAAGGTGTCTCATTGCTCTTGAGAAAGACCAGCCATTGACACATGGGTCTCCAGATGTGACATTTGCTTCCCTGGTATCTTTAGCTTATGCCACACCTACCCTGGCCTGGCATGTTCTTCTGCCTCTCAGAAGCCCCCAGCACTGAGCTGAGCACAGTAAGCCTTCTTTATGCGATGTCTTGCTCAACTGGATAAATAAGCAATTTGAAGGTCTTGGAGGGAATTCAGGTACCAGGACTCTTCCACAGCCCTCTGGCCTCTGAGCCACTCACAGTCTCTTCCTCTGCCCTGCCTCCTTCCTCCTCTTCCTTCATGCCGCTAAGCCTTCAGATCTTACTCTAGGTATGATTTCACAGGGGGCCCTGATACCCACTCCCCTGACCCTCTCTAATCCTTGGGTAAGACCCACTGTTCTTGGTGGGTTTCTTTCGTGTTCATGAAAGTAGATCCGGGGTGTCTGCACCACTGTAGAAACCCCATCCATAGTCGTCCTGTGATACATTGATACATTGAGAGGCTCTCTCCCTGATCCAGTACCATGGAGAGAGGGGACTGTTGCTGTTCAGCAATTTGGAAACGCTGTGTTTGTTACTGCTACATTCAAGGCCCAGAGGATGTTCTGGGCAGCAGCCATGGCTCCATGCAAGTACAGTGAGGCCCTCCGGACCCAGGACTGCTGTGGACAATGGCCACTGCTTGTGCTGGCGTGTTTGCCAAAGGTACCATTCTGCGATTACGTATGACTCTTTTGGGGGTACCTTCTCCATTTAAAAAAATTTTCAACGCATAAACAGGCATGAAAGGAGCTCTAGTGTGTCTTTCATACTTGCTTACACGTTGAAAACTTAAGATCAGCAGTTTGAAACTACCAGCTGTTCCATGGAAGAAAGATGAGGCTTTCTGCTCCCGTAAAGATTTACAGCCTCGGAAACCCTGTACAGGGTCTCTAGGTGTTGGAACTGACTCCACGGCATGCCACCACCACCAAGCAGGTACAACTTTACTCATGAACCATCCCTTCATGACAAATTTTAATTAAGGAAAAAAAAACTAACATATGAAAAAATATTCGCTATTGGGTTTCATTTATTTGGCAAATGTATTTCCTTTGACTGGGAAAAAAAAAAAAGAGAAACATCTCCCTCCCCTCCTCCACATACCAGAGAAGAAGGGTAGGAAGAGGAAGTGTAGCATGGAGTTAAATGTGCCAAGCAATCCTCTTTTCAAAAGTGTCTATGAAACTCGGAAAAGCAAACCGGACTCAGCCCACAAATCCTGATGGCCATGAACCTCAGCCTGGTGTTCGCTGTTGTCCAGGTCTGGAACAATGAGGAAAGCTTGGGCAACGGCCTTCTGCTCCAAGGTCCTGGTTGTACAAGCAGTAGTCTCTAACCCCACCGGTCACCTGTCCTGTGAAGCCTTCTTCCCTTCTATTGTATTTGTCTTCTACTAAAGAGAGTCCTGATGTGGCACTGTGGGATATAACACTGACTGCAAGGTCGGTTTGAACCACAAGGTTGGCAGTTCAAACTCACCAGCCACTCCTTGGAAACCCTATACAGGGTCTCTATGAAACAGAACTGACTCAAAAGCATTTAACAAGAACATCAGACAAGAAAATAAATAATAATAGGAAAATAGATGGAATCGCTTAGGCAGGGATGAGACTGGAGTTTCTTAGTGGTGTATATCGCTGATGTGCTGGACTACTAATCAAAAGGTTGGAGGTTCAAGTCCACCCCGTGGTGCCTCGGAAGAAGGGCTTGTCTATCTACTTCTGAAAAGTCAGCTATTAAAAACTCTATGGAGTACAGTTCTACTCGGACACTCTTGGGTTCACCATGAGTTCAAACGGATTGGTCTACTGATTTGGGTTTTGTTTCTGAGGTGGAAGTGTTAGATTACGTTGAGGCAGTTCAGGCTGTCTCTGATAGTGAGCCCAATCATCTTAGTGTACTTGGAACTTTCTGTTTTAAAACTGGGATGGTCCCAGGTAAACTAGAGAAGTTGGCCTCAGTTCCATGTCTGTCCAGATACAGCTCCTCCCACAGTACCCCCAGGGCAACACCACATGGCAAAGGTCTCTTCCCGGAAGCTCCCCCTGAGGATGGTGATCCCATGGACAGAGGAGAAGTGCCCCAAGGGTTTTCTAGGCTGTCATGAGAGCTGGCTTGAGAGCCGTGGGTTTGGTTTTTAATCTTCAGGAGTAGATGGCTGTCTTTCTCCCATCCTTTCTGTTAGCAGCTGAATGCTTTCTGCTTTTGCCACCAGTGTGTCCCTAGCCTGAAATGGGGAGCCCACACCAGTACTTTTGTCTTTAGCATGCCCCTTTAAAAATTTTTTTTTTAAAGAATGAAACAACTTTTTTAACTAAAGAGAATGCAGGATCCTGGTCTGAACTGAGATTTAGATGCATCCAAACTGTTCACACTGTTCCATTCAAATTGCACTGATGCACATTTCAGTTCCTAAAAAACCCAAATAAAGCAATTCACATTAAGGGAAGGAGGGACCCTTTCTCTCTTCTCCCAGAATGATGACCTGGTAGGAAGGCGCTGCTGACTGAGGAAAACCACATCCGGGTCCATGTTAGCCGGGGACCCACTACCGGACTGCTCCATTCTGCAGCCGCAGATAGAAAGCTGGAAAGTTCCGGTGAGTGCTCAGATAGGGCTGCAATAACAAATACAGCACATGTGGATGGCTCTAAGAAGCAGATGTGCATTCTCACACAGCTTAGCCGCCTGGAAGGCTGAAGTGAGGGAGCCAGGTTCAGGGAGAAGCTCTCACTGTGTGTGTCTGCTCTAGGGGCAGGTCTGTTTCTTTCCAACTTCTGTTTCCTTGTTTCTTGGAGAGCTCATGTGACTGACATGCATTGATCTCCCTCCATCTCTGCTTGCTTCTGTGACTGATCAACCTGATTTATACCTCACAGGCTTAAGACACAGCCTACACGGGGCTCATTAGCATAATTAAGAAAACGATTTCCCAAATGGGATTACCACCACTGGTGTAAAACCCCCAAACCAAATTCCCTGCCATTGAGTAGATTCCAGCTCACAGAGACCCTGGAGCAGACAGCCTCATCTTTCTCCCAAGGAGTGCCCGGTGGGTTGAAGCTGCTGACCTTGCAATTGGTAAACCACTGCTTATCCTACAGTGCCACCAGGGGAACAGCAACCTATTTTTTTGAGGATGCAACTGAATTTGTAACCACATCATGAAAGTAATTGGTACTGAGCACTACCTAATCCATGCTCCCTTCAGTGTTTCTATGTGTCCCATAAGGTGGTGCTGACATCATGCTGGTTCTAAAGAGTTGAGGACCCAGAAAGGTTCAGTGGCTGGGGGTAGGGTCCAGGCTCCTCTGTCACCAAAGCCTGCATCATTGTCACAGGGGTTCTGCTGCACCCCTTTTCTTCAGGGGGTAAAATCAAGGTCTGATTCCTACATCTCTGTAGCTCTTGTGCTGACTCCGTCCATAGAAGCAGAGAAGTTAGGTGACCCGAGGGGTTAGAGGCCTCTTGCCAAGTATCTGACTTCCTTGCTTTAACAGAAGTATAAGTGGGTGGCTTTGAAGAACAGAAATGTATTTCCTTGTAGTTAAGGAATCTAGAAGTCTGAATGTGGGGCATCAGCTGTCTGTCTGCTCAGCTTCTCTAACCCTGGCGTTCTTCAGTTCCTTGACGATCTCCACGAGGCATTTTGCTTTCCCTCATTTGTGCTTGCTTGGTGGCTCGGTAGTATCAGCACTGAACTACTAGTTGCAAAGCTGGCAATTTAAAGCCACCAGCTACTTTTTGGGAGAAAGATGAGGCTGTCTGCTAACAAAAAGAAGTACAGCCTTGGAAACCCTACAAGGAGTCAATGCGTACCAGAAATGATTTGATGGCAGTGAGTTTGGCTTGTTTGGTTCTCTCTGTGCCTAATCTGCATTTTTTATATCTCAACAGTGGTTAGGTTTAAGATACACCCTACACTAGTGGTTACGAATCGGGCTGCGAACCTTAAGGTCAGCGGTCCGAAACTACCAGCCGCTCCGCGGGAGAAAAATGAGGCTTTCTACTCCTGTAAAGATTTACACCCTCAGAAACCCTGTACAGGGTCCCTATGGTTCGGAACTGACTCGACGGCACTTAATAACAACAACACATTGATATGGTCTCACAACATAAAAAAAGAGACCCTCCCCCCATATCTAGGACAGGGGATTGAGATTCTAACCAGTATTCTGGGGGACATAATTCTATTCATAGCACCAAGTAAGAAAGATGAAACAATCAGAAGCAGTTTCTTAGTTTTTTTAGAAAGATTGTCTACGTCTGCCCTTTATTTAAGGGATTGTTCCTACTAGATGACACAGGACTTTCACAGTCATTAGGACAAATGAAGGAGCAGCAGCAGTAATAATAATAATACGGTTGTTGCTGTTGTTGTTAGGTACTGCTGAGTCATTTCCTGACTCAGCGATTTCATGTACAGTGAAACAAAATACGGCCTGGTCCACCACTATCCCCACGATTGGTGTAAGATTGGATTGTCACGATCCATACGGTTCTCACTGGCTGATTTTGGAAGTAGATTGCCAGACTTTTCTTCCTAGTCTGCATAGTAGTAATAATACTAAGACTGGTGATCACCCTCCACTCCTCTGTCCGTCTGTGATACTGTGGTGGCTTGTGTGTTGCTGTGATGCTGGAAACTATGCCATCAGTATTTCAACTACCAGCAGGGACAGGTTTCAGAGGAGCTTCCTGACTGAGGCAGACAACTTCTGAATGGTTAGCTACTGAAAAGCTTATGAATAGCTGCTGAACATTGTCTGATAGAGAGCCAGAAGTGAGCCCCTCAAGTTGGAAGGCTCTCAAAACAAGAACTGCCTCCTCAAAGTCTTGCTGACCTTAATGACCGGAATAGAGCAGAGATTTCATGACCTCATTTGCTGATAGGGCACACAAAATGAGAAGAAACAGCTGAAAATATCGCTGAATAATCAGAACACGGGATGTACGAAGTATAAATCTAGGAAAATTGGAAGCTACCAGAAGTGAAATGGAATGTATAAACATTGATACACTAGGCATTGTTGTTGTTGTTCAGTGCCATCAAGCTGGTTCCTGCTCATAGTGACTCTCTATAGGGTTTCTGAGTGAGTGAGTGGTGGGTTTGAACCGCTGACCTGGCAGTTAGCTGTCCTGTGCTTAATCTCCACACTCACACCTGTAATGGACTACTTTTAGCCATTTTGAATCTGAAAATATGGTTTACTATGCCTGGAATGATTTATTGAAGAGGAATGGCATGACATTCATCACTTAAAAGGTCATTTTAGGGTCTATCTTGAAGTACTATGCTATTATGATAGGATAATATTCATACAAGGAAGACCAGTAAATATGACTATTATTCAAATTTATGCACCAACCACTAAAGTCAAGAATGATGAAATTAAAGAACTTTGTCCACTTCTTCAGTCTAAAATTGATCAGACATGTAATCAATTATGTATAGATAGTTCCTGGTGATTGGGATGCCAAAGCCGGGAACAAAGAAGAAGGCTCAGTAGGATTTTAAATCACTCCGTGTCCCCTTGTTCTGTTCAAACAACTGCCTCATGAGCATAATTAAGTGTCTTGGAAAACCCTTTCTTCACAATGTTATCCATAGCTTGTCATGATCCACGCAGTCAAAAGTCTTTGCATAGTCTTTCGACTGCATGGGTAAGTAAAGGACTGCTAACTACAAGGTCGGTGGTTCAAACCCACCAGCCACTCCTCAGAAACCCTATACAGGTCTGACTGGGCAGCGCTTGACACCCAGTTCCCGGGGTGGAGTGTGGTGACTGGTGATGCCCGTTTTTACCATGCTGCAGGTCCACACAACGGAAATGATGTCTTTGCTTGCTTCCAGAAGAAGAGTCATTGGCTACACTTGGGTAGGATAGGCAGCCCTGTACAGTTGACTGGTTATAGGAACCGAGAGTTATCAGGGAATTGGAATCATTGTACAAGCTGGACAGACAACCCCTGTTGGTGTCCACATATTAAAATTTCAAGTGATGATGAGGTACTATCATTACATCCATACAAGATCAGAATGCAGTCCTAAAACTCCATCGCCACTGAGTCAATTCCAATGCATGGCACCCCAGGGGATGATTTTTTCCAAGTAGGTTGCCAGGCCTTTTTTCCAAGGCACCTGTTGATGAGTGGACTTGAACCTACAACCTTTTGGTTAGCAGCCAACCATGTTATCTATTTGCACCACCCAGGGACTCCAGTGACCAAGTTAGACAGTCTTTGAATTAGTGAAATGATACTTACCTAACTAGTCCACTTATTAAAAACATCTGGAAAATGCCTATGTGCTATAAACAGTCTATATTGTCGCCATTAGCTTTTGTACAATGCTTTTTTGTAAAGATACTTTGATGGAGGGAAATGTTCTCAATCAGCTCTGTGAATGGGTCCAAGACCTTTTCTAGGTTTCTTGGTGTAAAGGAGTCTGCAGAGAGAGCTCTCCTAAGTCAGATCCTATTTGTTGAAGACTCCCTTATGAATAAATATCATCCGCTTTTTGCAAGAGTCAAGCTGGACACTAGCAAATGCAACATTTTCAACTCATCAGGGTGGGTACTTCCTAATTCTCTCCCAGGTCCTTTCTCTCTGAAAAACTACTGAACAATATTCAAACAATAAGACAAAGGAAGAAAGAAAAAAGCACAGGCGAAACCCCCACCATCAAAACACCTCAGATCACTTTTGCAGTGCAATGAGGGTGATTTCTGATAGAATTCTTTTGGGGGAGGGGGGAACAGGGATAGAGTGGGGGGGGGGCTGCAGTCTCAGAGGTAACATCCAATGCTAAATTGAGTGCAACTTCCTTCTAATCAGGGTGGGTTTGTTCATTTGCCGTGATTCCTCGTCCCATTCCAGAGCTTCAGCATCACAGGTCGACAATGAGCTTTTGTTATTATTTTCATTTGATCTGAATGACTTCCAGGTGCACGCTCAGAGCACCGGTATCTGGAGCTGCATTTCACTGGTGCTATTAGAAGGAGCTCTGGTAGCATAGCGGTTACCAGTCGGGCTGCCAATCTCAAGGTCAGCAGTTTGAAACTACCAGCAGTTCCATGGGAGAAAGATGAGGCATTCTGCTCCTGTAAAGCTTTACAGCCTCAGTTGGAGCCGACTCCACAGTACTTAACAACAACAATTGGATTCTGCCAGCACATTGAAGTGATTCATGTGGTGAGGCGGTCTTGTATTGTTCACACATGGCTATTTCATTCCATAGAGCCCAGAGAGAAAGTCTCGGTCACATTTGGCTCCACGAGGACACGTGAGGGCCAGGGCGGCCGGCAGCTCACTCTGCCTCTGCTCCAGCCACATTCCTGCTGACAGAGGGCCGGCTTTGCCCACAGAAGGCTGGACAGCTGTCAACAAATGATTCATCATCAGTCCGTTATGAAGGGAAAACAGATGGAGCAGAAAGATCCCAAAAGCAGCACATCCGGGGGTTTTTTTGGCCTCTGTCCGGGTAACCCCAATTTTGTTATCTATCACACATTTGAGGTGGAAATGTGACGAAAGGAAACTGATTTACAAAAACCACACACAGAAACCAAAGCAATTTGTTTTTAGACCCAGTGTGGTTAAGGGTCAGTTCCTCTGCACATTTTTAGTAAAAGGCTTTTGAAAACAGCCCCACTGCCCCCTGGGGTTGCTTGTGGTTCCTGAAACTGTCAATCTTGACAGAAGCAGAGAGCCTCATCATTCTCCCTCAGACTCGCTGGTGGATTTGAACTGCCAACCTTGTGGTAAGCCAATGCCCTTAACCCACAGTGTTGTGATTCGTAGGGAGAAGGAATTTGCTGGTTATCTTCCTATGCGTGTAAAAGTTGGACAGTGAATAAGGAAGACCATAGAAGGATCGATGCATTTGAATTATGGTGTTGGAGAAGAATATCAAAGGTACTACAGACGACCTGTCAGAAGAACAAAATATTCTGTCTTGGGAGAAGTACAGTAAGAATGTTCCTTAGGAGCTAGATGGCAAGACTTTGACTCTCATACTTCGGATATGTTATCAGGAGGGACCAGTCCCTGGAGAAGGATCTTGTGCTTCATAGAGTGGAGGGTCAGCAGAAAGAGGAAGACCCCCAATGAAATGTACTGACACAGTGGCAAGAGTGGGCTCGAACATAACAATTGTGAGGATGGTGCAGGACTGGGCAGGGTTTCGTCCTGTTGTGTGTGGGGTTGCTAGGAGACAGAGTGCCTCACAGCTACCTAGCAACTTCCAAAGGCTTTTGATTGCGCAGAGCAAGACAAGCTATGGACAACATTGTGAAGTATGAGTATTCCTGGACACTTAATTATGTTCATGAGGAATTTGTACCTGGACCAAGAGGCAGTTGTTCAAACAGAACATGGGAACACTGAATGGTTTAAAATTAAGAAAGGTGTGCAACAGGGTTGTATTCTTTCACCATACTTATTCAACCTGTATGCTGAGCAAATAATCTGAGAAGCTGGGTTCTATGAAGAAAAATGTGGCATCAGGATTGGAGGAAGACTTATTAACAACCTGTGATATGCAGATGATACAACCTTGCTTGCTGAAAGTGAAGAGGACTTAAAACATTTACTGATGAAGATCAAAGAGCACAGCCTTTGGTATGGATTACATCTCAATGTAAAGAAAACAAAAATCCTCACTACTGGACCAATAAACAACATTCTGATCAACAGAGAAAAGACTGAAGTTGTCAAGAACTTCATTCTTCTTGGATCAACTATCAACACTCATGGAAGCAAACAATGTATTGCATTAAGCAAATCTGGTGCACAAGACCTTTCTAAAGTGTTGAAGAGCAAAGATGTCAGCTTGAGGACTAAGGTGTGCCTCACCCAAGCCATGGTATTTTCAATAACCTTATATGCATGTGAAAATTGGACAGTGAATAAGGAAGACAATGGAAGAATGGATGCATTTGAGTTATGGTGTTGAAGGAGAATATTGAAAGTGCCATGGGCTGCCAAAAGCACCAACAGAACTGTGTTGGAAGAAGTGCAGCCAGGGTGCTCCTTGGAAGCCAGGATGGCCAAACTTCATCCCTCATACTTTAGACATATTGTCAGGAGGGACCAGTCGCTGGAAAAGGATATCATGGTTGAAAAGGTGGAGGGTCAGAGAAAAAGAGGATGATCCCCAGAGAGATGGATTGGCAAAGTAGCAGCATCAGTGGGCTCAAGCATGGCAACAATTGTGAGGTTGGCCCAGGATCGGGCAGTGTTTCCTACTGTTGTGCATGGGGTCACGATGAGTCGGTACTGACTTGATGGCACCTAACAACAAAACAACAACTTAGCAACAACAACAAATAAGGAAGATCAGTCAATGCAACTATTATTTAAATTTATTCATTAAAGCCCATGATGAAGAAATTGAAGAATCCGATCAACTTCTTTGGTCTAAAATTGGTCAAACATTTAATCAAGACACATTGATCATTACTGATGATTGGAATGCAAAAAGCTGGAAACAAAGAGGACTGCCTTAGGCTGGGTTTTCTAGAGAAGCAAAACCAATGAAACATATATGTTGTTATTAAGTGCTGTCAAGTTGATTGTGACTCATAGTGACCCTGTATAGGGTTTCCAAAGAGTGAATGGTGTGTTTGAACTATCAACCTTGAGGTTAAACCAACCTTATGGCCCAGTGCATTATCTTGTATTTTATTATCAAGGAAATGGCTTATAACTGTAGAGTCCCAAGTCCAGGTCCCCAGCAGAAGAGAGAGAGAGCCTTTTCCAAGTGTCCATTATATTGGGAACAGGCCATACCCTCAAGGAAGCATCTCTTCAGTTGATTGGCTGCTGATAGCCACACATTATAGAATTAACTATGCCTGTATTAAGTTTCATCATTACAGAAATAAGCACATCATAACTGCTAAAACACAGGAATCCTGACCTAGTCAAGTTGACAGGAAACCTTAACTATTAGGAGGGACCAGTAGTTGGAAAGAATGACCTTGGTAATAGAAATGATGCTGGAGATCGCAAAATAGAATTTTTCAAGACCACTTTCTCCTTTGCAACAACATAAATGATGACTGTACACATGAACCTCGATGTCACCTACCAAGAACAACTTCTCTAGTGGAGCCCTGGTGTGGTTCTGTAGAATAACCCCTGTACTGTTATCCGTGAGGTCAGCAGTTCAAACTCACCAGTCACTCTTGAAAACCCTATAGAGGGTTGCTATGAGGCTGAACTTATAAAGAAGCACACTACAACAACTTCTCTAATTGTTTCTTTTCCCTTAAGTGATACCTACCCTACTTTATAAAAAATCTTTGTGACTTGGATGGAAGTTTATAGAGCAGATCCGTTTTCTATTCCACAATTCATATACATTGTGTTTCATATTGTTGACTACAATGTAACAACAGTTAGCCCACTTCCTCCCTGTGTTTCCGGTTCCCACTGTCCTCCTTTGCTAACCCTTCAGAAGTTCATCCTTGGGGAAATGCTGTCCTATTGATCTCAAATGGTTGATCAGTCTCATGTGTTTAGACCTCCCTAATGTTATTGTTCCCCTAATAAACATATCTATTGTTTGGCTGAACACTGAGCCATGGGGGTGAGCTCATTTTCAGGCCATCGTCTCAGGGGTCCAGTCTCTATCGGACCAGTAAGGCTGGTCTTTTTTTTTATAATAAATTTGAGTGTTGTTCCACATTTTCCTTCCATAAAACAATCCCTTTCAGAGTGGTCAGGAGGGGTAGCTATGTCTCTGTACCCATTGGCCATGCTGACCTGGTACCAAGGCATAGCCAATGGGTAATGATTTGGAAATGTACTCAGGAAGCATACAGGACTGACAGCAGCAGCAGATTGAGCTGGACCAGCTTACTTCAGCTCCTAACTGGATCAAAAACAGACCGAATTCTGGCTAGAGTAGGAGCTGGAAGTACTGTGAGGCTGGGTAACTTGTGTGATAAGGTAGGAACGTCATAAGGCAAATTTGAGATTTGGGAGCTCTTGCTGTGCACCCTCACCCATCATGTGACCTCATTGTTTGGCTGCTGAGATCAGGTGCAGGAGCAAGTGTAAGTCCTGGAGAAGGTGAGACTCCACCTTAAAGGAACGCTTACTTGGTGTCTCTCCAGGTAGAAATGGAGATGTGCTCACCTGGTGTTCCTTCAGGTGGAGAAATGCTAATCTGGTCACTCTCCAGGTAGATAATGGAATGCTCACCTGGTGTCTCTCTCCTGGTAGAAAAAGAGAAATGCTGATGTGGTGTCTCTCTAGGTAGAAATGGAGGAACACTTACCTGGTGTCTCTCTCCAGGCAGAAGAGGAGAAATCCTACCTGAAGAGACACCAGGAACACTCACTTGGTTATATACTCATCATGTTATACATTCATGCGTACAATCTGTGTATGTTGTCATTGTTAGGTGTGATTGAGTGGACTTTGACTCACAGTAACCCTCTGTTGTTGTTGTTATGTTGTTGTTATGTGCCATCGAGTCGGTTCCGACCCATAGCGACCCTGTACAGGGTTTCCGAGGGTGTAAATCTTTACTGGAGTAGAAAGCCTCATCTTTCTCCCGCGGAGCAGCTGGTAGTTTCGAACCGCTGACCTTAAGGTTCGCAGCCCGATTCGTAACCACTACGCTACCAGAGCTCCTTGTATAACAGAACAAAACACTGCCCGGCCCTGCTTAAGCCTCACAATTGCTGTTATATTTGAGCCCATTGCTGCTGCCACTGTGATAATCCACATTATTGGGGAAACTTTGTCTTTTCTGCTGACCCTCCACTTTACCAAACATGATGTCCTTCTCCAGGGACTGGTCCCTCCTATGACATATCCAAAGAATGAGAGATGACGTCTTGCCATCTTGGCTTTTAAGGATGATTGTGGCTGTACTTCTTCCAACACAGATTTGTTTTTTCTTCTGGAAGCTCATGGGACTTTCAATATTCTTCCCTTCAATCTATGTTATTGTTAAATGCTGCCGAGTAGGTTCTGACTCATAACAACCTGCAAAAGGCTTCTGAGCAGTCCAGTGCTTATTCTATAGCATCACACCAGGACTTGGCAGTACAGTGGAAATAGTCTGAATGTGTTGTTTGTTTTCTTTTCCATTCGATTTGGGAGCTTGGGCAATATACATAGAATTGCTACTATTCTCCTGTATAGAAGAAACATCTATTCTTCAAGAAGTCAGCAAAGCCATGGAAAAGAGGAGGCTCCTGGTAACAGATCAAATCTGCCAACTGGCACATAGGGGCAGGGACCTGCTCTAGACAGAAACTTTCTTCCAAAAACAACTTGAAGCCTGGTGGCCACTTCCTCATACCTTGCTTTTCATTTTGCTTCCTGTGCTGACGTTCCACCCCTGAAGAACCCTGGCCATGCTCCTTTCCCACTGTGCTTTTTATCCAGTTTCCAAATTCCAGTGTTCCCTTTGATGTCTGGAAACATTTCTGAGCACACTGTATCTGCAATGGAAATGTAAATTCCAGAGGCAAAGCTATATTTAGCTTCCCTAAATATGTCTGCTCTGGGCTCTGCTGTTCCCCATTCTTAGATCCTGAAGAACAGAAGCTGCTTTCAGCGCTCACATTTGCAAGCAGTCCATGCCTTCAGCTACTCAATGAAAACATGGAGGTTTGCGTCCACCCAGGGGTCCTTTGGAAGAAGGGCCTGGTGACCGACATCTGAAAGAGCAGCCACTGAAAACTTTACGCAGCACAGTTCCACTTGGACACACCAGGAGTGGACAGCAGCTAGTTGGTAATGTTATGCAATACCTCTATAGCAACGTACCACTGCTATAGCAAAGTACCACAAATGGAGTGGCTTACATACCAAAAACGTTTATTCTCTCCCAGTCCTGGGGCTAGAAGCCTACCATCAAGATGTCTGTGGGCTGTGCTCCCTCCATTGTTGCTGTTAAGTGCTTTTGAGTCCGTTTTGAATCATAGCCATCCTGTATAGGGTGTCCAAGGAGCAGCTGGTGGGTTTGAACTGCCAACCTTGTGATTTGTAGTCCAGTGCTGATCCTAGAGCACCAAACCAGGAGTCCATGCTCCCTCTGGAGGAAAGGACATTTCCTTGTGTCTCATAGCTCTGGGCAATCCTTAGCTTGTGGCTGCATCTTTCCAATCTGCCTCCACCTTCACATGGCCATCGTCCCCTGAATCTCTGTGTCTCTTCTCCTCAACATACCATTTGGGGAACACAATTTATCCCATAACCCTTCTGATATCTTGCTTCCCCTCTGCGTTCCAGTGTGTTGTAGTGGTGGTGTGAATGTTGCTATGATGCTGGAAGCTATGCCACCAATATTTCCAATACCAGCAGGGTCACCCAGGGTGGACATAGTTCAGTGGAGAAAGACAGACTGGGACTGACTAGGAATAAGTAAGAGACAGTCAACTAATGGAAAATTAGCTCCTGACAGGGATCCCTGATAGGGATCGGAATCTTAGGCATTGGCTACCTAAAGTGTGTGTGTGTGTGTGTGTGTGTGTGTGTGTGTGTGCTATAAAGGCAATAAGTGACTAGCTTATAAGATTTAAAGAGGGAGATTAGTTTTAGAGTACGTGGGGGAAGGTAGAAGCCCCACTGAATAGTTTTCATGCTGTTTGAAAAAAGTTTTCATGGGTCTGGTAAAAGGAGATGGGGATAGGATTCACTTGATTAAATAGTGAGCAATTGTTATCATGACTAAATGTGATTGTCACAACTGTAAATGTAGAAGTTGTGTAACAAAAAGGGGGGAACAGTTAATCTTACAATCCAGGAACAGAAGATCCTAGGACCATCAAGAGAGAAGAGCATGAGCAGACCATGGGACCCTAATCAGAGAAGAAGTAACACCAGAGATGGAGACAGGTGATGGCATATAGAGATAGAGCAGCTGAGGACTCTAGACTATAGGGGAAAAAATGCTGTGTGCTGGTGGTCAGGAGGTGGCCTTGCAGAATGTGCCCTTTGATTGCTTAAATGATTCTATATTCCTGTGTGGTTTTGTGTACATCAAAAAAAAAAAAACAAAAAAACAAAAACGCCCAACAAAAACCAAGAGGGAATAGAAGCAAATACTGTTAACTGATGATGTATGGAAGGGATTGTTATCATTGCAATAAAACAAAATCCAATAGATTGAGTGCAAAACCAATGTTCTGCCATATAAACTATCACTCAATTAACAATAAAAGCTTAAAAAATAATAATAACCTCTGAAGACCTTATAAATAGCCGAGGAACATTGTTTGATATCGTGCTGGAAGATAAATCCCTCAGGTTAGAAGGAACTCAAAATACAAGCAGCGACGAGCTACCTTCTCAAAGTATAGTTGACATTACTAATGTGGTCGGAGCACTTGAAATCTGGACGATGAATATGGAGACCCAAAGAAGAATTGGTGTATCTGAATGATAGTGTTGCTGAAGAATACTGAATATACTATGGAATGCCAGAAGAACAAACAAATAGACCATGGAAGAAGCACAGTTAGAATGTTCTTTGGAAATGAGGATGGTGAGTATTCATCTCATGTACTTTGGACATGTCAAGAAGGACCAGTCCCTGGATAAGACATCATGTCTGTAAATTAGAGGAGTGACAATAAAATGGAAGATCCCTAATGAGATGAATTGGCACAATGGCTACAACAATGACCTCAAACATAATAATGATTGTGAGGCTGGCACAGGACCAGGCAGTGTTAAGTTCTATTGTCCATAGGGTCACTATGTTGTTGTTGATAGTTGCCGCTGAGTCAGCCCCGACCCATAGAGACACTATGTACAACAGAACAAAACACCACTTGGTCCTGCACCATTCTCACAATTGCTGCTATGCTTCAGCTCATTGGTCCTGCAACTGTGCCAATTCATCTCCTTGGGGACTCTCCCTCTTTTTTACTGACCCTCCACTTTACCAAGCACAATGTCCTTCTCCAGGAACTGGTCCCTTCTGATAATATGCCCAAAGCATGAAACATGAAGTCTGGTCATCTTGGATTCTAAGGACCATTCTGGTTGTACTTCTTCCAATGTAGATTTGTTTGTTATTCTAGCAGCCATGGTACCTTTACTATTCTTCTCCAACACCATAACTCAAATGCATCAATTCTTCTACGGTCTTTCTTATTCATTGTCCAACTTTTACATGCATATGAGACTACTGAAAGTACAATTATTTAAGTCAGGTGCACTTTTGTCACTGAGTGGTGACCAACTTGATGGTACCTAACAACACGATACCTTCCTTCACCTAGACCCTGAAGATAACCAGGGAGCAGCTATTCAGGAATTCTTAGGTCCATTTTACAAATGGAAACACTGAGGCTCAGATCAGTTCAGTAGAATATAGTTAATATGCACCAGAATTTGGGTCTAGGTTCCCCCTTCCACATCCTGCACATTTACTTTGTCTTTTAAAAAAGACTCTTTTAATACTTAAAACCTTTCACCTAAAAGATGAAGTACTTGGGAATGAACTTAACTAGCGAAGCAAAAAGACCTATACAAAGAAAACTCCAAAACACTACTATAAGAAACCAAAAGAGACCTACAAAATTGGAAGAATATACTATGCTCATGGATAAAAGATTTAAGATTATGAAAATATCAACATTACCCAAAGCATTCTATAGCTATAAAGCAATCCCAATCCATATTCCAACATCATTCTTTACAGATATGGAAAAACTAATCATTGAGGTGGGTCTTGATAACAGACCAGGCAGAAAAGCTGTGCAGAACCCCCATTAGTAAAAACACAGAAAATCACATGAAACAGATTCAGAGAACGGTCCTGGAACTCGGACCTTCAGATCCAGTAATAAACATGAAACAGATTCAGAGAATGGTCCTGGAACTTGGACCTTAAGATCCAGGGATAAACATGAAACAGATTCAGAGAACGGTTCTGGAACTCGGACCTTCAGATCCAAGGATAGACAAGTGGGTCCAGTGACCACTGGGAGTAAGATCTGGAACAGGAGCAAGACCGGAGGTGACTTCCGATTTGGGGCAGCCAACATGTCCTGCCATTGTGAATGGGAGTGAGCAGAGAGAGGGACAAGAGAGCACTCCCACTGCAGAAGCCTGGCAGATCTCCAGAGAGAAAGGTACGAGTATTTATAAAATTATCCCTTTTTCATTCTTTTCTTTTGCTCTGTATACTTATCCCCGCTCTGGGGACCGGAGGGGAGACCTGTATGAGTAGACACCGTCAGTAGACATCCTTCCATGTGTGGAAGGATCTGCACAGCACAGATCGCTTGAGGACTTGAGAGGAGGAGAAAAACAAAACAAAACAAAAACTTTGTGTTAGATCACAGAGGCACAGCGGGAACATCATGTAATTTCTCAGGCGGCTTTGAAGGCAAAAGTTCATTAGGTGGCACTAAAGACTTACTAATTTTTCTCCATGTTCCCCACCGCTGTGTTTTTATGACTTTTGACTTTAGCTTTTATCTTGAGGGAGCTCTTTTTCTTCTTGCTTCACCCAACAAGAGACA
>NW_006408635.1:6874877-6876126 GCF_000296735.1 Chrysochloris asiatica | reverse complement strand
ACAAAACTCTGAAAGAAAAAAAGAGATTGCCAACCAGCAAAGCTGATAGTCAAATATGATGGCAAAATCAGAACATTTCAGGATAAAGAGAAATCAAGGGATTTTGTAAAAGCCAAGCCAGCACTTCAAAACATACTAAAGGAAGTTCTCTGGACAGGCAACCAACAAGAGCAGACAACAAGAGATTGACATATGTGGCAGCACCACCAGGAATTCAGTCAAGAGATGGAAGAATCTAGAGCAGAACAAAACTACAAGAATGAAATTAGTGGATCTGGGAGGTTAGTCTATGATGCGGACAACTACAATGCAAAAGAAGGGAAAAGTATAGTAACAGAGATCCAGGTGGTGAGGAGGTCAGGTAGATTTCAGGATAAAATAGACTGTTTTAATGAGAAAGAAATTAATAAAATATAGGGTAAACTCAGAGAAACTTAATACATCTCCATAACATATCAAGGAAAGGAAAACCAAAGAAGATTATGGAAGCAATAAAATTATGAAGAAATTGACAAGAAAAAGTACAAAAATATGAACTCAGCACAGGAAAGCATGCAGACCAAAGAAACCAGTAACACCACAAAAACAAATAAAAAACTCCAGCACAATGACAGAAAATAATTCATAACTAGTGATCATTACACTGAATGTCAATGGATTAAATGCACTGGTCAAGAGACAGAGAGTGGCAGAATGGGTAAGAAAACAGGATCCTTCCAAATACTTCCTACAAGAGACATACCTTGTAGGCAGTATTTACACACAAAGACAAAAGTGGATTAAAAATTAAAGGATGGAAAAAAATTAACCAAGCTAATAATAAATGAGGAAGAGTGGCAATATTAATCTCTGTTAAAATAAACTTTTAGGCAAAAACCAGCATAAGAGATAAAGAAAAACATTATCTCATGATTAAAGGGTCAATTGAACAAGAGAACATAATCATAATAAATATCTATGCTCCCAACAAAAGCTCCAAAATATATAAAGCAAGGCCTAATAGAATTGAAGAAATAAAAAGACAACTCTACAATAATAGTAGAAGATTTTAATACAACATTCTCAAAAAAGGACAGAACAACAAGAAAGAAATGAAACAAAGACACAGAGAAATTAAACTACACACCAACCTACTTGACCTCATAGATTTGTACAGATCATTCAACCCAACAACAGCATAATACACATTCTTTTCCAGTGCACATAGAATATTCTCCAGAATAGACCATGTGTTAGGCCACAAAGCAAA
>NW_006408635.1:6869780-6871433 GCF_000296735.1 Chrysochloris asiatica | reverse complement strand
TTAACCATTTCCTTTCGGTACAATGACTCTGTGTATTCCTTCCATCTTTTCTTGATGCATTCTGCATCATTCAATAATTTTCCCAGAGAATCTTTCAACAACAAAAGTCGAGGCTTAAATGTTTTCTTCAGTTCCCCAGCTTGAGAAATGCGGAGCATGTTTTCCCTTTGGGTTTTCTGACTCCAGATCTTGCCACATTTCATTGTAAAATTTGATTTTGTCTTCTCGAACTGACCTTTGAAATTTTCTGTTCAGCTCTTGTACCTTCTCATTCCTTCCATTTTCCAGCATCTCTATGCTGGAGAGCAAGTTTCACTGTCTTTTGTGACATCCATTTTGATCTTTTCCTTCTTTCTTGTCTTTTAATGACTTTTTGCTTTCTTCCTGTATGATGCTCTTGATGTCATCCCACAACTCTTCTGGTCTTCGGTCTTTAGTGTTTAATGTATCAGATCTGGTCTTCAGATGATCTCTAAATTCAGGTGGGATATATTCAAGGTCATATTTTGGCTCTCATTTTCTTCAGCTTCAGTTTGAATTTTCTTCAGTTTTCATTTTCTTCAGCTTCAGTTTGAATTTGCTTACGAGCAATTGATTGTCTGTTCCACAATCTGCTGTTGGCCTTGTTTTGGCTTTGATGATATGGAGCTTTTCCATCGTCTCTTTCCATAGATGTAATTAATTTGATTTCTGTGTATTCCATTTGGGAGGTCCATGTGTAGAATTTTCTCTTATGCTGTCTAAAGAAGGTATTTGAAATGAACAAATCATTGGTTTTGCAGAATTCTGTTATGCAATTTCCAGCATCATTTCTATCACTGAGGCCATATTTTCCAAATACTGATCCTTCCTCTTTGTTTCCAACCTTTGCATTCCAATCACCAGTATCCTGGTGTGGCTCTGTGGGATAATGTACTGAATCATAAGGTCAGTTTGAACTGCAAGGCTGGCAGTTCAAATTTGCCAGATACTTCTTGGGAACCCTATATATTCAGAACCGACTTAAAAGCACTTAACAATAAAGAGAAATTAAAGGAATCCACGTTGGCAAAGAAGTAAAACTCTCTCTTTTTGCAGATGATATGATCCTATACATAGAAAATCCCAATGACTCCGCAGAAAAATTACTGGAACTCATTGAAAGATTCAGCAAAGTGGCAGGTACAAGATCAACATGCAAACATCAGTTGGATTCCTCTATACTAATATTGATAGCGCTGAAATGGAAATTAGGAAAACAATACCATTTACAATAGCCACCCAAAGTATGAAATATTCAGCAATAAATCTAACCAGAGAAACAAAAGATCTATATAAAGAAAACTACAAAACACTACTACAAGAACCAAAAAGAGATTTACAAAAGTGGAAAAATATACCATGTTCAAGGATAGAAAGACTTAACATTGCAAAAATGTCAATACTATCCAAAGCAGTCTACAGATATAAAGCAATCCCAATCCAGATTCTAACATTGTTCTTTAAAGAGATGGAATAAATAATCATGAACTTTATATGAAAAGGAAAGAGACCTTGAATAAACAAAGCACTGATTAAGAACAAGAATAAAGTTGGAGGCCTCTTACTCCCTGATTTCAAATTTACTACATGGCTGCAGTGGTCAAAGCAGCTGGTATTGGTACAATGAAAGAT
>NW_006408635.1:6866649-6869273 GCF_000296735.1 Chrysochloris asiatica | reverse complement strand
ATAACTCAATTTAAAAAATGGACACAGGGAATGAACAGACACTTCAATAAGGAAGACATTCAGGCAGCCAACAAACAATATGAAGAGGTGTTCACAATCACTAGCAATTTGAGAGATGCAAATCAAAACACCAATGAGGTATCATCTCATACCAGCAATAACAGTGAAGTTTAAAAAACACAAAGGATAATAAATGCTGATGAGAATGTGGAGAGACTGGGATCCTTCTACATTGTTGGTGGGAATGCAAAATGGTCCAACCACTCTGGAAAACAGTATGGCGCTTCCTCAGAAAGCTGGAAATAAATACCTTATGATATACTTGGAGTACATCCACAAGAAATACATGCCAGAACACGGTAGATATATGCACACTAATGTTTATCACTGCACTATTCACAATAGCAAAAAGATGGAGACAGCCTAAATGCCCATCAGTGAAAGAATGGATTTAAAAAAAACGAACTTTGGTACATACACACAATGAAATACCATGCTACTTTAAAGAATAATGATGGCGCTGCAAAACACCTCATAACATGGATGAACATTGAGGACATAATGCTGAGTGAAATTAGTCACAAAATGACAATGTTGCACAAATCCATTATCGTAAAGGCTTAAGAAAAGATTTCCATACTAAAAGGAAAATTCTTTGATGATTACCAGGGGTGGTGGGGAGGGGACAGTAAGAAGTGGGAGAAGGGTAGATGAGTAAAGAAGATAGGGTTAAATGGGATAGAGGTAATAGTGATGTATCCTGAACCTTGGAACAACAGGGATCTGTGATACAGGGATCCAGACATAGTCTGAATGGGTAAAGGAGGGGAAATAATGCTAAGGTGCTTGTCTTGTGGATATTGATTTCCCTTGTAAAAGACATTTAAGTGGGATAGAAAGGAATATTGGGAAATCTGATTACAGAAAGCTTGTAAGCTTGTCTTCAGCCTATAACTGATTTGATTAGCTAAAAGGAATATTAGAATTAGCCCAGGTAAATAGCTTCTTGTTAAGCTGTTGTGGAGTATCCCGCCTTAGGTGGACTCCTGAGGCCCATCCAGAACCTTCTAAGGTGGGACATTTCCACTTGAAACGACATCTAGACCAAGCCGGAGCAGCTAGAGGAACAGAAGACATCAGGAAAAAAAAGTAGACTGACTGTTACAAGATCAAGTGAGCTGTTTCCATTGGAGCCACTAAGGCAATAAAAGTCAGTACATCAGGGTAATTCTCTTCTAAGATTGAAACTCGAAGGGAACTCATGAGTATTCTCGCTAGTAAATGCCCTGGTCTGCTTGTGAGTGGAAGTGGGAGAAATGCAGCAGAGAAGACCTCGGCTGAGTTTGGCCATGCTCCATAGACACAGTTGATCTTGAGATGAGAGAGAGAGACGAGGAAGGGCTGGCTGGTCTGAAGCCTAGGGAGACATATGAACTCCTGAGCCCATGGACACTGACCTAGCCACTGGGGACTAGCGTGAAGTGGCTAGCTGGTATGAAGTAGGGGGAGGTGTGCAAGAACTCACAAACTTGCAGATAGTACTGATTTGACCTCCCTTGGATGGCCTACTGACTAGAACATGACCAGATGAAGATAGAAAAGTTTGATCCAGGGAGCGTGCAAAAATCCCTATACTCTGATGAACTGGACCTTTGCTTATGGATGTAGTTGCTCAAAATTCCAACTGAAAGGGAAGGATTCTTCATATCAAGGCTCAAACTTGCCTCCTCAGTACACTAGATTGATAGGGATGGGCTATCAAAAACAGGAGAGTCCTGGTGTGGCGCTGTGGGTTAATGCGCTGGACTGCAAAGTCAGTTTGAACTGCAAGGTTGGTGGTTCAAATTCACCAGCCGCTCCTTGGAAACCCTATATGGGGATGCTATGGGTTGGAATTGACTCTGCAGCATTTAAGACTAAACTAGATAAGTGCACGAAGTGGTTGACTTAAAAGCTTTCATGAGTGGTATTAGTTTTAGAACAAGGGAGGTAAGGTAGAATCCCCACTGAATAGTTTTCCTCTTTTCCAGAAGGGTCTGGTGAAAGGGGTTGGAGGATGATGGGGATAGGATTTTATGATTCAATTGTGAGTAACAGAAGATGTGAAACTAAGTGTGGGGAGTAGTTAATCTTTCATTTCGGGAACTGAGGACCCTAGGACCACCCAGAGGGAAGAGCATGAGTGGAGTATGGGATTCTGACCAGTAAAGAAGTGACAACAGAGATGAAGGCAGAGGCATAGAGAGACAGAGCAGCTGAGGACTAAAGGCCCAGTGACTGAGAAAGGCTGTGTGCCTGTGGGCAGGAGGCTGGCTTGTAAAATATGCCCTTTGGACATTTAAATGAATATATATTTTCTGTGTGGTACGTATATATCAAAAAAAACAAAAAAAAAGAATAGCCGTAAATACTGTTAACTGATGGTACATGGAGGGGTTTGTAATCACTGTAATAAAACAAAATATGATTTGTTGAATATAAAACTGATGATTTTCCCTGTAAACTTTCACTTAATTCACAACAAAAGCTTTCAAAAGAAAAGAAAAGAAAAACTCATCACTAACTTTATATGGAAAGGAGAGACCCCAGATAAGCAAAACATTGCTCAAAAAGTACTGGTTGTG
>NW_006408635.1:6848640-6865664 GCF_000296735.1 Chrysochloris asiatica | reverse complement strand
GTAGGAACAGAAAAATCAGGGACTCAAGACCAGTTTCTGATTTGCTCTCCTGCACACACAAAACAAGACTCTCTACTCATTTTTCTGAAGACCAGATCATGTCTTCAGCTGCAGGAATAACTGACAATACACCTAGGGCACTGAATCCATGCTGTTGTCTGAACAGAAAAACAAGGTATGTGTCCCACCCTCCAAACATGATTCTATGAAGCAAAAGGGAACTAAGAAAGAATATGTCAGCTGTTCTAATAGGATATCATGACTATCAAAAACATAGTCCAAAACGCCCATCCAAGGCGGAACCAGTTGTACTGCAGGTGGGGGGTGGTTGTCTCAGGGGAGGAATATTTGATCACTGACATTGCTTAGAATTGCCAACATATATGATCATGAAAAGCAGACTATGTAGCCGGACTTATTTTGTAATTGTCTACAGATGATGCCCCGCCTTCTGGCCTACACCAGGAGCTGTCTGCTCCCTCGGCCCCCACTCCCTCCCTCATGCACTACCAAGTATAACAACTGACTCACAGTTAGTGATTCACGTTACCCATCAGATTGGTTTAAAAATTATTTTATTGTCATTCTTCTTCTTCACAAATTTCACTTCCTGCTGTGTGGTTGTTTACCAGATGTGGCTTTCCCCTATACAGTCCCCTCAGTTGTTGGCAGCCTCCCATAAGCCAGTGAGAAGGGCGCTGGGTCAGGCTGCCTCCTCCCCTTTTTAGCAACCCCTACTCCCCATACTGGAGTCCTGGTGTGGCGCTGTGGGTTAATGCGTCAGACTGCAAAGCCATTTGGACTGCAAAGTTGGTGGTTCAAGCTCACCAGCTGCTCCTTGGAAACCCTATACAGGGTCACTATGGGTCGTAATTGACTTGACGGCACCTAACAACAACAACAACAACAACTCCCCATACCAAGCACAGTGTGCGTGAACAACCCACCAGGCTGGTCTCTGCCTTGACTACGGATTTCTCCTGGCCTGACCCCAGGTGTTAGTGTCAGACCAGGCTTCTGGTTACCTAATACCTCTCATCTGTACCCTCCAGGCCCCAAATCCTCTGTAACCTTGCTGGCTGGGTGACCCTAGCACCCCTGAAGCTAAGAGGTGTCCTTGTCTAAAACCCTCCTTCCACCCATCTCCTCTACCAGCCTGTCCAGACTGACCAATGGAAACCAATGTCACTTGGGTCCTGGAGGTCCACTGACTTTGTGGTTTGGATCCTTGGATATTAGCTTGGGAAGAAAGTGGATGGTGGTTCCCTCTGGCCCAGTTTTAGGGCCTGCTGACAAATGCCAACAACTGCCTTACTTGAAGAAATGGTGGTGGTGGTGTGCCATGGAGTTGGTTCAAATTCATAGCAACCCTGCAAGGGTTTCTGTGGCTGTAAATCTTTACAGGAGCAGAAAGCCTCATCTTTCTCCCATGGAACAGCTGGTAGTTTCGAACTGATGACCTTGAGGTTAGCAGCCCAACTCATATCCACTACACTATCAGAGCTCCTTGAAGGACCATAGATCATAGCACTGGCCATTTCCCATAGTGTAAATACTCCCAGTGGAGCCTTGGTGGAGTGCTGCAGGATGATGCACTGGACCGCAAGGTTGGTGTGAACTGCAGAGTGGGTGGTTCAAATTCACCAGCCGCTCCTCAGAAATCCTATACAGGGTCTTTAAGAGTTGGAACCTACTTGACGGCACTTAACAATGAACACTCCATTAGGCCCAATATCAAGCTATCTATGCGATGTCACTGAACACAGCACTGGAAAGAGATGTGCAGTTCCACATGACTGTACAGCATCTCCTCCGTATGCATATAATACACAGAAATAAAGTTGATTATAAAATGTAAATAATCAGGAAGTGATGAGTCTTAGATCATTTCCTAGGATTATTTACTCAATTTTTAACTTTATATGATTCAATATTTAAGAACCGTTGACAATCAGCTTGTAAAATCCTTGATAATGTGATGATTGAACCTGTTCCGGCCAGTTCTGGCTTATTCACTCTCTTGCTTGTCTCCCAGATCACATTCCACCAAGGCTTCACCTTCTCTTCCCTGCCAGCAGTCAGCAGGGTCTCAGTAATATCAGCAGCCAGGGCCACACGTACGGATTGGATCATGTGCCCCCAAATATGTCTTGGAATCCCAACCCCTGTCCCTGTGGATGCCATCCTATCCGGAAACAGAGCTTTGTTAGGTTAATTAGATCAAACCAGAGTAGGTTGGGTTCTAAATCTAATCACTTCTGAGTTATCGAAAGAATAGATACAGAAATACACATGGGGGGGACACCAGATGCCATGTGAGGGTCATCTACGAGCCAAGAGAGGCCCAGGACTACTGGCATGCTGAGACCCTGATTTGTGAGAAAATACATTTCTCTGCTTTAAAGCTACCCACTTGTAGCATTTCTGTTCCAGGAGCTGTGTGTGACTAAGGCACCATGTGACTTTTACCCTCCTGGTTGCTAAATTCAATTCATACATTTCAGTTTTATTTCTACTTGGTGTCTCAGCATCCCTTCCTTTTGGAAACTTTAATACATCGTTCTTTCTGGCCATGATTTCTAAACTTCTTTTGAGTGTTCGTGGGAAACTACTTGCCTTTTAACTGTTAGTGTTCGACCTTAATTTATTTTGGCCTTCCAGTCTTCTTACTCTGAACGTGAAAGCTGATACCTACCAAATCTACACCTTTATCTCTGGTCTCTGCTGCATGCCAGTCTCATCTAAGCAGCTGTCTGCAGCACGTCTTCACTTGGTCATTCCATAAGCATCCCAGACTCAACACATACCATTATCCTGACTTGTTCTTGATTTGCAGTCATCAGTCATCATTCATGCTTTCAGTCCATAAACATTTACAGAACACGTACGATATACACCCTAGTCACTGTGCTGAATGTTGATAAAGCAACTCACAATACATCACAGGCGCCTGGCCTTCCCGGAGCTCATTCAGAGGTGAGTAGTGTCTCCTTCCGTCTGGTTACCCAAGCCAGAACGCTTGCATCATCCCGACTCCTCCCCCTTCTGTGTCACCTCCTGACGTTCATGTCATCAGTAGGTCAGATCTCTTTACTCTCTATCGATGTACTATTGCAGCCATTTGTGAATTCTCTTCTGCAAAATTTTACTTGCAGGTGATACTAATGATATTGTTGGATGGTTTCCACATTCCGTTGGGTCACCTCTCTTTGGAATGGGCACAGATATGGATTTCTTCCAGGAAAGACTCAGGATACAGTTCTTCAGTGAGGTCAGCCTCTTCTCAATTGTGCCTGCAGCTAGCTCTCTCTCTGGCCTTTGGTCCCTCCCCTTAGCCTACACCATGCTGATAAGTACCCAGAGCCACCTCATTCTGCCAGGAAGCCTTCTGCTCAAAGCCTTCAACTACTCAGCTAGTCTTTTTGCTCCTGTTGTCTTATGTCACCGTCTCTGACATTCTCCAGTGTGATAGTGTTCTCTTTCTGTCTCCTGGGTCTAGGACGTGCTAAACTCCTAGCTCTTTCCTGCGGTTATGAGGTCCCCCTTTCTATCTATTGGATGGCTCATTTTAAGCCTAGTGGGAATGACAAAACTGATCAATCTCGTTAGGGTTCCACATACCTTATTTGCATGGTCCTACGCCCCCAAGGGTGTCATGAACCTTATTTATATTATTAACAAGTTAACCAATTTCCTTAGTGGGTCATGCGTATTTCTTTTGAATAGCCCCACCCAGGCCTTTGGTGGGAGTTAAGAGTCTTGGTGTGGCACTGGACTGTGTAGGATAAGCATTGGACTGTGAACCACAAGGTTGGCAGTTCAAACCCACCAGGTGCTCCTTGCAAACCCTATAGAGGGACCTCATACAAATTTCCTCTATGTTGTATCTCAAAACTCACTTTTCCAACTCCCTTTGTCAGTTTCTTTATTATTATTTTAATCGTCTTGACTTTTTACAGGACAAACAGCAAATTCCTGATGTCATAAATCATTTTAACTGCCTGCTCCTGAGTGGGTGAAGGGAGAGTGGATTTCAGGATTTTGTGGTGAGATTTGAGGTGGTATGACACAAACATTCCAGCTAAAGTCAGGGAAAGGCTGTTGGCATCGTCAATTTAACTGTGGGAGGGCTTGGGGCCTCCCTTCATTTGCATACCAGCACACTGCCTTCATTTCAGAAGCCCTGGTGGCACCGTGGCTAGAGTGCTTGGCTGCTAACCATAAAGCTGACGGTTCAATCCAACCAGTTGCTTCTAGGGAGAAGGATGTGACAGTCAGCTTCATGAAAGAAAGATCGACAGCCTTGGAAATCCTATGGGGCAGTTATACTTTGTCCTTCAGGTCACTGTGAGTCAGTATTGATGTTGTAGCAATGACGTTTGGCTTTGGTGCCTTCATTTGGGAAATATGTATTTAGCTTCCTATTACCCCTGTGTGCTACTGGCTGGAATCAGACCCTCTGAAGGAATTAGACTCTGTTGCCCCCTAGGGTTTGGTCTCAGAGTCTGTCTGGTCCAATTTGTCAGTTTTTTTTCTCCCTGTAGCGTAGTGGTTACAAATTGGGCTGCGAACCGCAAGGGCAGCTGTTGGAAACTACCAGCAGTTCCGTGGGAGAAAGACGAGGCTTTCTGCTCCCGTAAAGATTTACAGCCTTGGAAACCCTGTTCAGGGTCACTATGGGTCGGAACTGACTTGAAGGCACTTAACAACAACAACAACAACAACTGTGGTGGTATGTGTATTGCTGGAATGCTGGAAGCTATGCCGCTGGCATTTCAAATACCAGTAGAGTTACCTCAGGTGGACTGGTGTCAACAGAGCTTCCAGACTAAGACAAACCAGGAAGAAAGGTCTGGCAATCTACTTCTGAAAGTTAGCCAATAAAAACCCTGTTGTTGTTCAGTGCCACTGAGTCAGTTCTCATACCGACCCAATGCACAACAAAGTGAAACACTGCCAACCTCACAATCTTTGTTATGCTCGAGCGCATTGCTGCTGCTACAGAGCCATTTGATCTCGTTGGGGATCTTTCTCTTCCTTGCTGACCTCACTTGACCAAGTGTGATGTACTTCTTCAGGGCCCGGTACCTCCTGATAACATGTCCTTCACTATTGAATGTCAAGGCTTGAATTTTTCCCTCAGTTCTTTCAGTTTGAGAAATGCTGCGTATGTTCTTCTTCCCTTTTGGCTTTTTAATGCCACGTCTTTGCACATTTTATTTTAATACTTGATTTTGACTTCCTGAGCTGCTCTTTGAAATTTTCCATTCAGCTTTTTTACTTCCTCATTTCTTCCATTTACTTTAGCATCTCTACACTGGAGAGCAAATTTCAGAGTTTTTTCTGATATCCACTTTGTCTTTTCCTTCCTTCTTGTCTTAATGACATTTTGCTTTCTTCCTATAGGATGGTTTTAATTTCTCATGCCACAAAGGTCTTTGGTCATTTGTGTTTAATGCATCAAATCTATTCTTGAGATGATCTCTAAATTCAGGTGGGATGTTCAAGGTCATCTTTTTGTTTTCATGGACTTGTTTAAATTTTCTCCAGCTTCAGCCTGAACCTGCATATGAACAGTTGATGGCCTGTTCTACAGTATATCCCTGGTCTTATTTTGACTGATGATATGGAGCTTTTCCACCATCTCTTTCCATAGATGTAGTCAATTTGGTTTCTGTGTGTGCCATGTGGTGAGATCCAAGTGTATAGTTACCTTTTATATTTATTTAAATTTTTATTGTGAATTGAGTGAAAGTTTACAGGGCAGATCATCAGTTTCACATTCAACAAATCATATACTTTGTTTTATTATAATGATTATAATCCCCTCCATGTACCATCTGTTAACAATATTTCTCTCTATTCACTTTAGCTTGCTCTCTTTTTTTTTTTAACACTCAGACATATGTAATAATTTAAACCTCCAAAGGGCATATTCTGCAAGTCTGCCTCCTGGCCACCAGCTCTCAGTCCCTTTCTTCCCATGAATCTAGAATCCTCAGCTGCTCCCTCTCTCCAAGTCCCCATCTCTGCCTCCATCTCTGGTGTCGCTGCTTCTTTGGATGAGGTCTTACATTCTGCTTGTGCTCTTCTCCCTTGATGGTCCTAGGGTCCTCTGTTTCTGGACTGTAAGATTAACTGCTCCCCGTTTTTGTTACGAAATTTCTACCTTTACAATTGTGTCAGTCACACTCACTATTGAATCATAAGAATCTGATCTTTTTTTTTAACTAGATTGTATTAGTGAGAGAACTTATCTGCAGCCATCCACCAATCACAGAGATACGTCTACACACGTTTGGAATAAACCCGTGAAGTTATGAGCTGGAATCCTAGTAGCAATATGCTTTGACTTTTCCTCATATATCTCCTAACTTAATTCTTACAACCACACCAGCGAGGATGGTATTAATGAAATAGAAATGTTGTTGAGAGGCAGATGGACATTTCCTATCGTAAACAAGACTGTTGGTACCACTTAGTCAGCTGCTTTTATGTCACATCTCAAAGGTCACACTTGAAATGAAGTCTAGTTTCCGAGTAAAAACAACCTCGTGACTCTGACTCACCAGTGTTATCTCATAGCATCTTTCCTGTCTCACCTGTGAGATCTGAAAAGATCAAAGCCAAGATTGCTAGATACAATTCCTGGAGAGCCTCTAGTGGGTCATTTTCAACTTCTGTCTTGCAACCACAAGCCAAGAAAATTAAGAAAGAACACTGTTAGGATTCAAAACATTTAGCTTCATGTTTTTGTTGTTAGTCAGCTCCAATGTATAGTGACCCTACCCACAATAGAACGAAGCACCACCCCATCCTCCTGCACTATCTTTGTAATTGTTATTTGTGAGCCCATTGCTGCAAACACTGTGTGAATCCATCTGGTTGGGAGTCTTCCTCATTTTCACTGACCAAGTATGATATTCTTTCCCAGAAACTAGTCTTTCCAGGTGACATGTCCAAAGTATGAAAGACAAAGTCTCACCATCATTGCTTGTAAAGAGCATTCTAGCTGTGCTTCTTCCAAAACAGATTTGTTTTGTTCTGGCAGCCCATGGTACTTTTGATATCCTTCACAGACACCATAACTCAAATGCATCAATTCTTCCCAGGTCTTCCCTATTCACTGTCCAGCTTTCACATGCATATGAAGAGACTGAAAATACCATGGTGTGGATCAGGGCACTTTTGTCCTCAAAGTGACATCTTTGTACTTTAGGTGTTTCTCAGCAGATTTGCCCATTGCAACAGATAATCAAAAGCATTCCAAAGTGATGCTATTTTGCTAAAATACAAGACACCTGCTCTCAAGTAACTGCTTTTTAAATCTCTCACATTCAAACTTAAATCAAAGTAACACTGTCACATTATAATCTATGTGAGTAAGAGAAATCCAATGGTGGGAAATGGTCCTGTTTTCCTTTTAAACTCCGAGACAAGAAAGGCAAACACAGCGATTATTCCAAAGACTATTGGTGGTCTTAACTCTTCCACACATTTAAAGAGAAATTTGTGTCCACCAATTGGAGCTGCTCTTCACACTCAGGAAGAATGGAGACAAGAGAGACCATTAGCAAGGTGGCGAACGAGAGAGAGAATCTCTGCCGAGATTATGAAATGTTCTTTAGAAGAAGGAAGACTGTCCCCATGAGTCCCCTGTTAGCTCCTGTCCTATCTTGATGGTCAGGGCTGGGTTGCATGTCCCTTTCCCATCTGGTGCTAAGGCACTCACTGCCCTGGTCAGATTGATGGCTTATATGAGAGTTGGGATGATTTGGGGGTGGGGGGGTGGGGGTCAGGTAGAATGGGTATTGAGTAGTCAACCACCGCATCAGATACCATTCTGAGAGTCAGAGCAGCTATCCTTGGGTTTCAATGAATGGCCTTGGTCAGATCCGAGGCCTCTATCCTCTTTGAACTTCCTGTTTCCAGTCCTTCAAGCGGGATCTTGATGAATCATTGGCTCCAGTGACTGGCTTAGCAGTGAAAAGATAAAGCAGTTCTGGCCAATGAGATATTGACTGAAATCTATTGTTTATTAATTAGACTGTTAAACATCCTTCACCTCCTCTTCCTCCCACATCATATCAACCTATGTTGATATCCTAACCCCTGGTACCTGTGAATGGGACCATATATGGAAATATGGACTGCCCAAAGAACAAATAGACCAGCACTGGAAGCAGTACAGCCAGAGTGCTCCTTGGAGGCCAGGATGGCCAAACTTCATTTCTCATACTTTGGACATATTGTCAGGAGGGACCAGTCACTGGAGAAGGATATCATGTTTGGTTTGGTTGTTGTTGTTGTTAAGTGCCGTGGAGTTGGTTCTGACTCATAGTGACCCTGTACAGGGTTTCCGAGGCTGTAAATCTTTACGGGAGCAGAAAGCCTCATCTTTCTCCCTCGGAGTGGCTGGAAGATTTGAACGGCTGACCTTGCAGTTAGCAGGCCAGCTGGTAATCCAGGGCTCCTTGGACTTTGTCATAGCTGTTTGTAATCCTGGGATGAGGGAACCAGCTTGTGATAATCAAGATATTCAAGGGCAAAACTGATCTACTGCATATGGTAAAGTGAAGACATGGAAATCACTTGAATCCTTGACAATTTTCAGTTGTGGTATCAATTAACTCTGAAGTTGCTCTACCTCTGAAATTCTGGTCATGAGACTAAACTTACTGATTTTAAATCCTTCTGAGATCATTTTCCATTACATCTGAAAGTATCCTAAACAAAAATTACCTTGATTTCCTCTCTTCATGGACGGCTGCATCCTCTTCCCATTAGATCTGTTCCTCTACCCTGCCTCTGCTGGTGTGGCACTGTAGGATAAGCACTGGGCTGTGAACCACAAAGCCAGCAGTTCAAGCCCATCAGCTGCTCCTTGGAAACCTGTACAGGATCACTGAGTCCGACTTGACTTTCCGGCACTTACCACCACCACGTCTTCTTCTCAAGGAGTGCTGGTAGCACAGTGGGTCAAGCGTTTGAGTCTACCAGCCACTCCACAGGAGAAAGATGAGGCTTTCTGCTCCCCAAAAAGATTTACAGCCTCAGAAACCAAATACAGGGTCCTGGTGTGGTGACATAGGTAAGCACTTAACCTCAAGGTGGGTTTGAGCTGCATGGTCAGTGGTTCAAATACATCAGTCACTACTTGGAAACCCTATACTGAGTCGGAACCTTGATGGCACTTAACAACAGCCACAGTGAGCTGGAAGGAATTTGGTAACCTACAATCTCCATCACCACCGCCATACTTCCTCACAACAGGAGTTCTTCAAAGACTGAGTGGTACTGACATCTGAACTCTACTGTAAAGGGGAAAATTGGCATTTACCCTGAAGAGAAAGATGTTAACACAATTGTGGCAATACTCCTATTTGGCTAATATTCGTATTTCTTGAGTGTATATTACAGGAAAAACCAGTGCTAATCCCTTTGCATACATGATCTTATCTAATTATCAGAATTACTTCACAAGGTGGTGGTTGTTAGTTACCATCAAGGAGACTAACTGAGGCCGACCTGATGGATTGTTGTTGTTGTTGTTGTCAGGTGCCATTGAGTCGGAACTGACTCATAGTGACCCCATGCACAGCAGAACAAAACAATGTCCGATCCTGGGCCAACCTCACTACTGCTGCCACACTTGAGTCCATCAATGATGCCACCTGGTCAATCCATCTCGTTAGGGGTCTTCCTCTTTTTCTGACCCTCCACCTTACCCAGCATGATATCCCTCTCCAGCGACGGTTTCCTCCAGACAATATGTCCAAAGTATGAGAGACGAAGCTCAGCCATCCTGGCCTCCAAGGAGCACTCTGGCTGTGCTTCTTCCAAAACAGATCTATTGGTTCTTTTGGTAGTCCATGGCACTTTCAGTATTCTCCTCCAACACCACAACTCAAAAGCATCAATTCTTCTACGATCTTCCTTATTCACTGTCCAGCTTTCGCATCCATATGAGGTTACTGAAAATACCATGGCTTGGGTCAGGCGCACCTTAATCCTCAAGCTGACATCTCTGCTCTTCAATACTTTAAAAAGTTCCTGTGCAGCAGATTTGCCCAATGCAGTACGTCGCCTGATCTCTTGACTGCTGCTTCTACGAGTGTTGATAGTTGATCCAAGAAGAATGAAGTCCTTGACAACTTCAGTTTTTTCTCCATTGATAAGAATGTTGTTTATTGGTCCAGTGGTGAGGATTTTTGTTTTCTTGACATTGAGAAGCAATCCATATTGAAGACTGTGCTCTTTGATCTTCATAAGTAAATGTTTCAAGTCCTCTTCACTTTCAGCAAGCAAGGTTGTATCATCGGCATATCGCAGGTTGTTAATGAGTCTTCCTCCAATCCTGATGCCACGTTTTTCTTCATAGAACCCGGCTTCTCATATTATTTGCTCAGCATACAGGTTAAATAAGTATGGTGAAAGAATACAACCCTGTCTCACACCTTTCCCAATTTTAAAACATTCAGTGTTCCCATGCTCTGTTCGAACAACTGCTTCTTGGTCCAGGTACAGAGTTCTCAGAAGTACAACTAAGTGTTCTGGAATACTCATACTTCTCAATGTTGTCCATAGCTTGTCATGATGGACACAATCCAAAGCCTTCACGTAGTCAATAAAGCACAGGTAAACATCTTTCTGATATTCTCTGCTTTCAGCCAAGATCCATCGGACATCAGCAATGATATCTTTCGTTCCACGGCCTCTTCTGAATCCAACTTGAACCTCTGGAAGTTCTCTGTCAATGTATGATTGCAGCCGTTTCTGTATTACCTTTAGCAAAACTTTACTTGCTTGAGATATCAAAGAGATTGTTGGATGATTTCCACATTCTGTTGGGTCACCTCTCTTTGGAATGGGCACAAATATGGATCTCTTCCAATCAGTTGACCAGATAGTTGTCTTCCAAATTTCTTGGCAGAGATGATGGATAACAGAAGTTAAAGTTGTTTGGATTCCTGCTTTGTACATAAGGAAGCCAAGGCCCATAAAAGCTGTCATTTCCCCAAGATCTCGAAGATAGTAAGTGATAGAGCTGAGAATCTAACTAGACCCCAGGGCACTCAGGACCCATTATCCCGAACTTCTTCCTACTAATCATGAGAGCAGGAAAGATGCACGGGGCAGAGACTACCTTACCTGCTGGTTTCTCAGAATCAATTTATGACTATGTACAGGAGACCTGGAGTTTCCTTTAGAATCTAAAGGCAACTGAGTGGATCAAATTCACTGCTTGACAACAGGTCTCTTGTGAGCTTTATATAACCCCTTTGCTCTTAGATGTTCTGTTTGTGAACAAATAATTGAGGTAATGCATCTGACAGCATTTTGCAATATTGAGAGGAAAGTTACCACAGAAATCCAGGCTGTTGTCAATGTGATTTTAAGACTCCTCCTAACTCTTAGAATGTTGATAGTATAATGAAACATGTTGAATTGTTGGAAAAAAATTCCACACAGCTCCTTAAATTCCCAGGACAAAAGTCCAGTGGAATTATTTAAAATGAGAAATCAGGTGAACCATCAGAGATAGGTCAAATGTTCAACGATAATAATAATTTAAAAAAACCACTCAAAATATAGACAAAGGATTTGAATAGACATAGAAGGTATACAATGGACCGATGAACACATGAAAAGACCCTGAACAGTATTAGTTGTTGTTGTTGTTAAGTGCTGTCGAGTCAGTTCTGACTCATAGTGATCCTGTCTAGGGTTTCTGAGGAGTGGAATTTCAACCATTGACCTTGTGGCTCAAATAGCACTGCACTAGGACATTAGTCATTAGAAAAACATTTAAATCAAAACCACAGTGAAATACCACATAGTAGGATGAGCAACATCAGAAAACCAGACAATAACAAGTGTTGGCAAGAATGTGGGAAAATTGGAGTCCTCATACATTGTTTGTGGGATTATAAAATGGTACAGCCATTTTAAAAACACAGCTCCACAGTTACTCACATGTTAAGCACAGAGTTTCTATAGGACCAGAAACCGTACTTCCATGTATTATGTCTAAGAGAATTGAAAATACAAGTCCATCTAAAAACTTGTATACAAACATTCATGAATATTATTCATGTGTATCCGTGTATGTTGTGCTGTTGTTTGTTAAGTGCTGTCGAGTCAGTTCTGACTCATAGTGATCCTGTATAGGGTTTCTGAGTAGTGACTGGTGGGTTTGAACCACCAACTTTGTGGCTCGCTGTCCAGTTCTTATCTTACAGAACCACCAAATACTCATATTATTCATAATAATAAAAATTTGTCAACAGCCCAAATGTCCATCAAATGATGAGTTAGTTGGTAAAGAGAACATAGTCTGGTCACATTAAAGGATATGACTCAGCTGTATAAAGGATATACTGATCCATTCTACAATGTGGAGGAACCTCAGAAACATTACGCTAAGTGAAAGAAGCCAGAGACAAAATACCACATATTGTGTGACTCCTTTTATATAAAGGATCCAGAAGAAGTAAATCCCTAGAGACAGGAAATTGACAACTGGTTGCTAGAATGAGAAGAGACTGCTTAATAGATGGGGTATGTTTGGGCTGAGGGGAAAATTCTGGAACTAGATAGTGGTTGCACAATACTGTGAATGTAATGTTACCGAATTATATATTTAAAGAGACGAAAATGGTAAACTTTGTTATATATATTTTACCATAATAAAAAAGACAATGATCAAGTTTATCTTTAAGGCTAGACCAATAGGTCCAATGGTGTAGTCACTCAACAAGCATATACTAAGCACCCACCATAAAGGAAGAGCTGCGCTGGGCCTTTGGCTGACCAGTGCCCTTTTTACCACATTTGCTTAATGATGCCTGACACTCTTCACAAGGATTAAGGGCTCACATCTAGTGATAAATGGCTAGGGGAAACTGATCATTTATTTCAATAACAAAAAGATGGGTTAACAGTGCTCTGCAATCATGGATTTTGGATTATTAATGGATGAATATGTGATGGAGTAAAGCTTTTGAGATCTTCATTTGCTGATGTGTTATGACTCAAAATCAAAAGCAACATCTGGACTCATCCATTATTAATGGAATGTGGATTGTACAGAAGTATGAACCTGAGAAAACTGGGAGTTGTGGAAAATGAAACAAAATACATAAAGGTCAATGTCCTAGGCGTTAATGAGCCAAATGGATTGGTATTGACTTCTTTGAATCAGATAATCATATGGCCTACTATGCAAGCAATGACAAATTGAAGAGGAATGGAGTTGTACTCATCATTTAAAAAAAATCCAAGAACATTTCAAAATCTGTCGTGAAGTACAACCTTGTCAGTGATGGGACAATAATCCATACCTCTATAAAGGGCAGTTAATGGGACTATTATTCAAATTACACACCAACCACTAATGCCAAAGATGAATAAATTAATGCTTTCACCAACTTCTGCAGTCAGAAGTTTGCCAACCATGCAATCAGTATGCATTGATAATTACTGGGTATTGGAATGTGAACGTTGGAAACAAAAGAAAATATGACCTTTGGTGACAAAAACAACACCAGAGATAACATGATAGAATTTTGCAAGACCAACAACTTATTCACTACAAATATGTTTGTTTTTTTTGAACCACAACATAAATGGCAACCATACACATGAACCTCACCAGATGAAATAGACAGGAAACAAATTAACTACATCTGTGGAAAGACAACAGAGCAACTCCATATCACCAGTCAGAAAAACACCAGGATCTGACTAAGGAACAGACCTTCAATGACTCTTATGCAAGATCAAGTTAAAACTGAAGCAAATGAACCATAAGTCCACCAAAGCCCAAGTATGACTTTGAGTATATTCCACCTGAATTTAGAGATCATCTCAAGAAGAGATTTGACACAATGAACACTAATCACCAAAGAATACACGTGTTGTGGGCTGACATCAAGAACATCATACGTGAAGAAATAAAGGATAATTAAAAAGATAGGAAAGAAAGAAAAGACCAAAATGGTTGTCACAAGAGACTCTTGAGAACTGCTCTTGAACAAAGGGAAACGAAAACAACTGGAAAAATGAGGAAATAAAAGAGCTGAACAGAAAAATTCAAGGGCAGTATTACAAAGCCAAGTATTACCATGAAATGTGCAAGGACCTGGAGTTAGAAAAGGAAGAGGGAAGAACATGTTCAGCATTTCTCAAACTAAAAGAACTGAAGAACAAATTCAAGCCTCGACTTGTAGTATTGAAGGATTCTATAGAGAAAAGATTAAATGATGCTGGGAGCATCAGAAGAAGATGGAAGGAATGCAACCACAACTGTCATAAAATGAATTGGTCATTGTTCAACCTTTACAAGAGGAAGCACATGGTCAAGAACTGATGGTATTAGAGGAAAAAGTCCAAGCTGCGCTGCAGGCGCTAGTGAAAAACAAGACTCCAGGAATTGATGGAAAACAAATTGAAATGTTTCAACAAACGAGTGCAGCACTGGAGATGCTCGTTTGTCTCTGCCAAGAAATTTGTTACACCTGGCCAACTGATTGGACGAGATCCTGTTTGTGCCCATTACAAAGAAAGGTGACTTGGTAGAGTGCAGAAGTCATTGTGCACATACATTGAGCACATTATTATCACATACTAGTAAAATTTTTCTGAAGATAATATATCATTGCTGATTTTGGCTGAAAGCAGAGAACACGAGAAAGAAGTTTGTCTGTGCTTTATTGACTATGCAAAGGTAAACTGTATGGATCATAATAAATTATACCTAACATTTCAAAGAATGGGAATTTCAAAACACTAAATTATGCTCATCAGGAACCTGTTTAGAGACCAAGAGGCAGTCATTTAAACAAAACAAGGCAATACCGAAGGGTTTAAATTCAGGAAGGCTGTGTGTCAGTGTTAAATCCTTTCACCGTATTTAGTCAATTTGTGTGTTGTTGTTAAGTGCTGCTGAGTTGGTTCTGACTCATAGTGACCCTGTAGAGGGTTTCCAAGGAGCAGCTGGTGGGTTTGAACCTCCAACCTTGCAGTTAGCAGTCTAGTGCTTATCTTACAGTGCTACACCAGGACTCCAATCTGTATGCTGAACAAGTAATCCTAAAAGCTGGACTGCGAGGGGGTTTCAAAAGCTTGTGGAAAAATTCCATTTTCTTTCAATTACATTTTTCCATGAAATTTTTGAAGTCCCTTGTATATAAAGAACTCTTTGGAGGAAAACTCATGAACTATGTGCGATATGCAGATGACACACTCTTGCTTGCTTAAAGTGAGAACTTAAAGCACTTACTGATGAAGATCAAAGACTACAGCTTTCGGTATGCATTACAGCTCAGCAAAACATAAACACAAATCCTCACAAGAGCAACTCGCAACATCATGATAATGGAGAAAACATTGAAGTTGCCAAGGATTTAATTTTACTTGGATCCATAAACAATGCCCATGAGAGGAGCAGTCAAGAACTCAAAGGATGTTCTGCACTGGCAAAATCTTCTGCAAAAGACCTCTTTAAAGTACTCAGAAGCAAAGATGTCACTTTGAGGACTGAACTAAGGTGTGCCTGACCCAAACCGTGGTATTTTCAATCACCTCATATGCGTGCAAAAGCTGGACAATAAAAAGGAAGCGCCGAAAAGAATTGAGGCATTTTAGTTATGGTGTTGGCAAAGAATATTAAATATACCATGAACTGGCAGAAGACCAAAACAGTCTTAGAAATTAAATGTTCCTGGGAAAGTTCTAGTATCTTTTATTCCATTTTCATGAACTTTTTGAAGCCCTCCTAGTATAGCCAAAATGCTCTTTAAAAGTGTGGATTGCAAGACTTCCTCTTGTACTTTAGACACATTATCATGAGGGACCAGTTCCTGAAGATGAATATAATGCTCGGTAAAGAAGAGGGCCAACAAAACAGAGGAAGACTCTCAATCAACAAGATGGATTGACCAGAGCCTGCAGCAATGGGCTTGCACAAGGCAATGATGGAGAGAAGCGTACAGTACCAGGCTCTGTTTTGTTCTGTTACACTATGAGTTGGAACTCACTTGATTGCACACAACAACAAGAACATCAAGAGTCCACTTGTGGCGCTGTGGGTTAATGCGCTGGACTGCAAGGCCAGTTTGAACTGCAAAGTTGGTGGTTCAAGCTCACCAGCTGCATCCCAGAAACCCGATACAGGATTGCTACGAGTTGGAACAGACTCCATGGCACTTAACAACAACATGTGATAAAGTAATTGTAGTAAAATAGTATTTGTAGAATATGGGCTTATGGTGTTTAATGTACAATTCTTTAAACTTTCCCATGTTCAATATGTTTCATAATAAGATGTGGTGAAACAACAAAGAGTAGTTAGAGTGCAGTTGGTCAGAAGGCCCAGAAAGAACATGGAATCCTTTCCTTCTGTAACCAAGAGGCTGGGAAAGGGCAGGCTGGAGGCGGAGAGAAACATTTGGTAAGCATTCGTTTTCCTCAGTCATCACAAAGAACAGAGAAACGGTATGTGGAGGTATTGTTCTCAGACAGCTGCAAACATTGATAGAATTCTGTTTGCCATGTGTGGACTACACTTTAAAAATGTTTCATCAGCCTGAAATCCTATATACTGAGCTCCTTCATGACAAAGAGAAAGTAGGAGTCCTTGACCTTGGGGGAGGGGGCAGCTGTGGCCACGATCATACTACTTCCTGCCTAGTGGACATCTTCACATGATGGCCATTGCGCATCTGGGGTCAGCTTGTCCAGAACTCCTGCTGCCCTCTTGCCTTCTGCCTTGCTGCCTGGAAAAGTCTCACCCATGAAGATCCAACTCCACCTCACTCCCACGTTTCTCTGACGCCCTTAGGAGAACCTGACCTTTCTCTTCTGTCTGGTCTCACACTGTCCTCTCAAACATGTGCCTACATCCACATCCCTGTTGTTGTTGGCTACTGTACAGTTGGTTATGATTCATACTGACCTATGTGCAGAGTGGAACAGCCTATAGCTTTGTTTTTACTTTTATAAATAATATTTTATTGTGTTTT
>NW_006408635.1:6841402-6847375 GCF_000296735.1 Chrysochloris asiatica | reverse complement strand
TTTTTTTTTTTTTTACAAATGGAATTTTTGAACTGTAGAGAAAGGTCCTCTGTACTCTGAAAAAGCAACATCTCTCCAAAAGGCCACTAGCCACGAATTCCCGGGAACCACTAAACACACTGTGCCTGAATCTGCCCAATTTTCCAAATTGCTGAGGAAGAGTATCAAGGTGGAATCAGTATTTTAACCAGCAGCCTTGGGGATGCTAAATTGGAGCTAAAGCTCCTCCCATTCCAGTGTTTGTCCTTTTGGAAAAGAACAGCTGACCACTCTCATCTGAACCACATTTCTTTCTGACCGTGACTGATGCCAAGTCCTTCTCACCCAAGCTGTAGGAGCCCCACAATGTTCAAACAGAGTCAAATGGGGTTTTGTCTTCAGCCCTTTTCTTCTCAAACCTCTTCCATCCCATAATAACTTACACCCGGCACACTGCCTTCCCTTTCTTATCCTTTGCTCCATCCTTAAATTTCCTCCTCAGCTCTCAGTTGCTGGTTAAAACTTCGTTTTCTCTTCACAGATTATTTTGATCCAAGTTAGATTCTGCAGAATGCTGTCTCTAAGTTTTGCAATAACTGGTGGGGAAAAGAGTTTTGGGTAGCAGAGCTGTGATTTCTGGAGACCAGGAAGCTGGAGCTGGAAATAAACAATGTCATGTGTTCCTGGAGCCATCAGCAGAGCCAGGGCTGCAGGGTGGGACCAGGGACAGAGACAGAGGTGGGATGGGGTGAAGGAAGCTAACCTCTGCTTTCCTGGGGTTTCCCCCTTTACTTGGACAGGGAGTCAATTGGATAGAACCAGGTGGGGCTCAAACTTATTGCTAGTGATTTGATTCTGACTTGGTGTAACCCTATATAGGAATCCTGGTGTGGCGCTGTGGGTTAATGTGCTGGATAGCAGAGCCAGTTTGAACTGCAAGGTTGGTGGTTCAAGCTCACCAGCCATTCCTTGGAAACCCTACAGAGGGTCGCTATGGGTTGGAACCGACTCAACGACACTTAACAACAATATAGGTTTTCTGAGACTATAAATCTTTACTGGAAACAGATAGCTTCAACTTTTTCTCATGGAGCAGCTGGTGGGTTTGAACCACCAATCTTTCAGTTAGCAGACCAGCATTTAAGCCACAGCACCACCAGGGCTCCGTAGGTGGGGTTCCAGTTTGGTACCAATCCAGGTTGTTGTTAAGTGCTGTCGAGTCGGTTCTTACTCAGAGCAATCCTGTATAGGGTTTCTGAGGAGCAGCTGGCAAGTTTGAACCGCCAACCTTGCAGTTCAAACCAACCTTGCGGTCCAAGTCCAGTGCCTATCCTACAGCACAACACCATGACCATAATTTTAGTAAGAATCTTATCTTGGCTGCCTTCATTCCCTAAGGGAGACCGCTTTCCCTTTTAGGTCTGGATGCTCAATGAATCTGTGCAAGGAAAATGCCACTGGAATGATTCAGAATTTACCAACAGGCCCCTGGCTACCCTCAGAAACTGCAGATTTAATTTTTTTAATGCAAGAAGGTATTATATTGTCATCGAGTCGGTTCCGACTCACAGAGACCCTGTATAGGGTTTCTGAGGATTGACCGGTGGGTTTGAATTGCCAACCTTGTGGTTGGCAGTCAGGTGCTTATCCTACAGTGCCAATCAAAATTAAGATACGTTTTCTCATTGTATGCAATTTGTCATGCTCAGATTTCTCCTAACAGCATTGTAATGACAACAACTGCGTTCAGGGTCTCTCAGGTGTCACGGAGTCCTGGGGTGGTGCTGTAGGATAAGCACTTGACCTCCAGGTTGGTTTGAACTATAAGGTCGGTGGTTCAAACTCACCATCCGCTCCTCGGAAACCCTATACAGGGTCATTATGAATCAGAACCAACTCGACGGCATTTAACAACAATGGGCCTAACAGTGATCTCTGTAGAGTTACCTGGTTGTGCTGGTTCACAATGCAGACTCCTGGGCTCAGAACCCCGGAATCAGAATCTCTGAAGTGTCAGACCCAGGAATCTCAGGTGACTCTCAACATCAAAATTGGAATACAACTCATTGCAGGAGCACCTATTACATGCTGCTGTGTGCCACGGAGTTGGCTCTGACTTATAGAAACCTTTATAGAGTTTCTGAGAGTGGCTTATGGGTTTGAACTACTGACTTTTCAGGTACTAAAGTTCTGGTGTGGCACTACAGGGTAAGCATTGGACCACAAGGTTGGTTTGAGACGCAAGGTTGGCAAGCCTGTGCTTGGCCCATTGTATTACCAGAGCTCTTTAATGGAAACTTGGGGAAGTTATTTCTGAGGTCACCCAGCTGGTCAATAGCAGAGCCAGGATTCACGTGCAGACTTAATGGATTCCAAAGCCTGAGCCCACTCCCCACCTTCCCACAGAGCCCACGCCTGCCAGTGATGTTGGACGGTGAGGAGGAGCCCTCGGCATGGATCTTGGCCCTCAACTTTGCAGGAATTCCATCCATGGCTATTGTGACTGTCTTATCTGGCAGAGAGGCCACATTCACCCCTCTCACAACTGTGGGGGGCTCAGTTCCTAGGAGCCTAGGCTCCCGGGGCTAATCCGTGCCTCAGCTGACCCCCGACAACCATCTTTTTGAAAACCATGATGATTACAAGGAAACCCACCCAATGCGGATTTTCACCCTTCTCAGAATGGGGGTGGGATGTAGTGTTTACCAACAGACCCCTGGCTAGCCTCAAGACAGGTGGTGACCTAAATCAGTGATGAGAACCCCATCCTGCTTGCCATCACTGACTAAGCAATAGGCAGGTTACTTAATTCTTGTCAGTGGGAGGGTGAGAGAAGGTCAGCGGAGGGATTCTTGAGAGGGATTCCTCTGTAGAAAGAAGTGGCCACACAACTTTTTGTTGGTGTTAAGCAACTCTGTGTAGGGTTTCTGAGGAGCAGCTGCTGGGTTTGAACGGTCAACTTTGTGGTTCACAGTCCAGTGCTGACCTGACTAATGCATTTTGAGGGCCAAGTCCCTTGGAGCCGAATAAGGGGCCCGTTCACACAGAAAGCTGAGTGAGTGGCGCCCTCTGGAGTTTGACACTGATAGTTCAGGCATAGAGAGTGCTGACGTCACCCACTAAAACCCAAACCTGGCAATTCCAAGTCCGCAGGTTACAGGGTCACATCACAGCTGACACCGTTTGAATGAAAATTGTCCAGTGTGGAAACATCTAGGTACATTACTCATTCTTGTTAAACTGTTGTTAACTGCCATCAATTCAGTTTCGACTCATAGCCACCCAGTATAAGCTTTCCAAGGAGCGGCTGGGTGAGTTTGAACTGCTGACCTTGTAGTCCTGCCCTTCCCCTACAGTGCCACAGCAGGACGCCTTGGTAAACAGTATCACAATCTCCCTTGTCACCCGAAGTCAGAGTTCATTCTGAAGCTTTACAAAAGAGGATAAACATCTTTAGTTTGGAATGGCTGACGTGTCAGGCGGGGTCTTGGCGGCCTGGGATTTGTTTAGTTTTTGGCCAGCCTTGACCAAATGATCCCATGTCACGCAGACCTTGGAGGGGGTGGCCCAGAGCCCGGGGCTGACTATTCCTGGGCTGTGGCTCCAGCTTCCGCCCCAGACTTGTGAAGCCCAAGTCAGCTTTCTTCCTTCTCCTTGGCTTTTAAATGGGAACTTCCTCCAGACGTTCAGTTTTATGAGCTGACTTCCTGTTCTCGCATGGTTCTGTGGGTTTGTTTGGCTCTGCATGCCAAGGTTCTTCCTGATTCCATTTAGAGGACCAGCTACCTGACCCAGTCACCTGTCAACCTGACACCCACAGGTCTCAGTTCTGCTGAAGGTAATGTCTCTGTCTAGAAATGCTTCTTAAAGGGGCTGGTTGTTTTCTCTGAACATAATAAAACAAAGCAAGTGATGTAAAATGGTTTTCCAAAATATCAATTTGCTTTTCAATTACTGAAACTTTATCCAGCCAGCGAAGATAACAAGGATGTCATTGAGCAGCACAAATCCTAACTGAACCTGGAGGGGACTATGAGCATTAGTTTATTTCAAACAGGTTAGAACAGAATAATAGTTTCCTATACCAGTTGCTCCATGGGAGAAAGATGAGACTTTTTGCTCCTGTAAAGATTTGTTATTGTTGTTAAGTGCTGTCGAGTAGGTTCCGACCCATAGCAACCCTGTACAGGGTTTCCAAGGCTGTAAATCTTTACTGGAACAGAATGCCTCATCTTTCTCCCGCGGAGCAGCTGATAGTTTTGAACTGCTGGCCTTAAGGTTCGCAGCCTGATTCGCAACCACTACGCTACCTCAGCCTTGGAAACCTTTTACAGGGTTGATATGAGTCAGAACGGACTTGATAACACACAACTACCACCACCACCATACCCTCTATGCATTTGAATTACGGTGTTGGTGAAGAGTATTGAAAATACCATGCACAGGCAGAAAAACACACAAATTTGTGTTGGAAGAAGTACAGTCAGAATGTCCCTTAGAAGGAAGGATGGAGACACTTCGCCTCACATACTTTGGACATATTATCAGGAGGGACCAGTCCCTGGAGAAGGACATCATGCTTGCTTAGAGAAAAAGAGGAAGAGCTATGGCTTTGGTCAGGCGCACCTTAGTCCTCAAGCTGACATCTTTGCTCTTCAATACTTTAAAGAGGTCTTGTGCAGCAGATTTACCTAATGCAATATGTCGTTTGATCTCTTGACTGCTGCTTCCGAGAGTGTTGATGGTTGATCTGAGCAAAACGAAGTCTTTGACAACTTTGATATTTTCTCCATTTGTCTTGATGTTATTTATTATTCCAGTAGTGAAGATTTTTGTTTTCTTTACATTGAGGTGCAACCCATATGGGAGACTATCGTCTTTGATCTTCATCAGTAAGTATTTTAAGTCCTCTTTGCTTTCAGCAAGCAAGGTTGTATCATCTGCATGTCGCAAGTTGTTAATGAGTCTTCCTTCAATGCTGATGCCATGTTGTTCTTCATATAACCCAGCTTCTGAGATTATCTGCTCAGCATACAGACTGAATTAAGTATGGTGAAAGAATATAACCCTGGCACATATCTTTCCTAATTTTAAACCATTCAGTGTTCCCTTGTTCTGTTCAGATGACTGCCTCTTGGTCTATGTACAGGTACCTCATGAACAAAATGAAATATTCCAGAATACTCATTCTTGGAAATGTGGTCCACAGGTTGTCAAGACTCCTCTGTGAATGATTACTGCTATGGCACTGCTACAGTGGTAGATGCGAAAAAGCAGGACTAGATTACAATATGGTGTTCACACAACATCCAAATCACATAATGACCTATTTCACAAAATGTATCATGGGCATTAAAGCAATAGAGGCGCCATATGATAAGCTTTGGAATGTGAACCAAGTCTGCAGTCTGAACCTGCCAGCCACTCTGCCACAGAAAGACGAGGTTTTCTGCTCCCAGGAAGACTTAAAGTCTCAGAAACCCTTTATGAGTTTGCTGTAAGTTGGAACCAGTTGGACAGCATTTATCAACTATGCATTTAAAGGAGCGCTGGTGCGGCACTATAGGATAAACACTGCACCGAAAGGTCATTTAAATCATAAGGATGGCAGTTCAAACCCAGCCACTCCACAGAAACCCTATACACCAGGGGTGGGCAACATCTGGCCTAGGAAATCATTTGGTCTGGCCCTGCCAAGGCAATCGCTGTTCAGCCATTATATTGTTGTTGTTCAGGGCTGTGGGTGTGTTCTGACTCATAGCGATCCTGTTATAGAGCTTCTGAGGAGCAGCTGGTGAGCTTGAACTGCTGACCATGAGGTTCAAACAGACCTTGCAGTTCAGCGCATAAACCCACAGGGCCACACCAGGACTCCAGGCACCACATTAGAGGCAAGTTAATGAAATGTATGACCAGATGTAGGAGACTAGTTTTTAAGTTGATAATTTTATAAGGCCCACAAAGGATGCTATAAATTTTGGCAAAAAAAAAAAA
>NW_006408635.1:6825154-6840657 GCF_000296735.1 Chrysochloris asiatica | reverse complement strand
GGGTCACAGTTCAGTGCTTATCATTATGTGATCTGGTGTGTGTGTGTTGTCCAGTCAGTTTTGACTCAGAGTGACCCTGTGTAGGGTTTCTGAGGAGCAGCTTGTGGATTTGAACTGCTGACTTCCCACTTAGCAGTCCAGTGCTTAACCCACCGTGCTATACCAGGGCTATGAAGACCAACTGTTGCTGTTGTTAAGGGTTGTGGAGTTGGTCCCAACTCACAGTGACCCAGTGGAAATGGCCTCTTCATCCTTGATCTTGACCAGGAAAAACCAACCAAGAGCAAAGCTGAAACCAGGTTCTGAGGTTTTGGGATTAGCTGGCAAGGAGGTCTTTAAACCCTACATGAAGTTCATAATCAGTTATGATTTCCTTGACATTTTAAGGGATGTTGAATGAGTCCATGGTGGTTCTCTTTAGGAGAAAGAGTTCTGCCTTCTGTAAATTTCAATGACAATGTTCTAAGTAAATCTCAGGGATCCATGAATGTGAGCCTGCAACAAGTAAACATAGATACAATCTAACCTTGAATAAAGGTAACATTGCTCTGGGCTTTGTCATCATGTCATGTTTGCTGTGGGGAACAGATAACATGTGAATTTACACACTGCAGTGATAAGGAACCTTTTTCCAAGGGTAGATGCAAAGACAAAGATAGAAATTTCTTTCAGATACATGATTAAAAGGAGTTCTGGTAGTGTAGAGGGTTATGCATTGGGTTGAACAGTTCTGATCCACCAGCAGCCCAGTGGGAGAAAGATGAGGCTTTCTGATCCCATAAAGATTTGCAGCCTTGGAAACCCTGTGAGTTGGAACCGACTTTTCAGTACCAAATGGTGTTGCTGTTGTTGTTAAGTGCCATCAAGTAGGTTCTGACCCATAGTGACCCTGTATAGAGTTTCTGAGGAGTGACTGGTGAGCTTGAACCGCCAACCTTGTGGTTCAAGTGAACTTCGCAGTCCAGTGCATTAATCCACAGTACCACATCAGGACTCCTGATGGTGAGATGCAGCTGAATAATGCTATATTGATAGATTCGCTCCTATGAACTCTTCCCTCTCATTACTAATCTCAGTAGTCATGACAGGTGTTGCCAACGTATCAACTGGAAATGACCACACACTTTGAGCTTTGAGTGAAATTTGTTTGTAACCCCATCCCATGTGTAATTGTTGTTGTTAAATGGCATTAAATTAGTTCTGACTCATAGCAATCCTGTAAGGGTTTCCAAGAGTGACTGGTGGGTTTGAAGTTTCTAGCAGTTTCCAGTTCAGTGCTGATCCAATAGTAGCATAATTAAGAGACCTGATGTTTCTTTCAAACTTTTAGGGACACTTACTTATCAGGAAAGGGGGACTCTTGGTGTGGTGCTATAGGGTTAGCACTGGACTACGAACCACAAGGTCGACAGTTCAAACCCATCAGCTGTTCCTCGGAAACCGTATACAGGGTCACTATGAGTCGGAATTGACTCAACAGCACTTTAACAACAAGGTCACAGGGAAAGGGTAGCTGTATTGTATTTCCCCTGATTACCTCCAGTCCCTAAAACTCCGGATTCTACAAAATCAATTATGTTTACAGGACATTTATCTCTTCATCTCAACTTGCACCTGAGTGCTCTAACTAATCGTGGTTTTTATAGCTTCACTTCCCAAATGCCATTGACCAAACGTGTACGTAGCAGACAACCACTGACAGTTTAAAGCCACAGCAATATGAATGTTTTCTTATCTCTTAATGGTATGGCACTATGGGTTAAGGTGCTGGACTGGAAAGTCAGTTTGATCTGCAAGATTGGTGGTTCAAGCTCACCAGCTGCTCCTTGGAAACCCCATACAGGGTTGCTACCAACTTGACGGCACTTAATAATTATCTTCTCACACACATTCAAGATGGCTGGAGCAGGACCCATTGGCCACCCCAAATCAGAGATCACCTACTTTCTTGCCCCGAGTCCTTCCAGCTCTCTCCTGGTAAGAACTTGATCCACTTGTTTATTCCTTTATCTGAAGCTCAGAGTTCCAGGACCATCCTTGGAATCTGTCTTGTCCGGTTTTCTGTATCCATGCTACTAGCCTTTCAGACTAGTCTACCACCTTGCCCCACCTGCACAAATGGCTTTTAGATAAAAGTTTGCTTCTGCTGTTCAAGGGACTGATACGTCAGAATACTTTCTCGTCTGACTGTCAGCTGACTCAATCCATAGGGTTTTTTTCACTAGCTGATCTTCAGAAGTAGAATGCCAGGTCTTTCTTCCTAGTCTGATTTAATCTGGAAGCTTCTCTGAAGCCTATCCAGTATCATACCAACACTGACAGGTGGGGTGGTGGCTGTGACTGTAAACGAACCGGGGTCTTCCTCATTGGCAGTCAATTACTTCATATGGCTCTTCAACCCATAGTCTTTGTAAGGTCCCTCCAAACAACGGTTTTGTCCTGATGGGTCTGGGTAACAGACGGTGGGAGAAGATATGATCAGATGACATGATTCAGCTGTGGATGTTAGATTTCATTGTAATTGTAAAAACTTGAAAGTCTAGCATGACTGTGACTTGAACCATTTCAGAAGCAGGAGTGGAGCACGTCCTTTGGACACATCGAACCTCATTGACCCAGAGACAGTAAAGCTGTGATATTTAAGGGGCAGAGGAGCAGCAGCAGCAGAATCAAAACCAGAGCAGGAGACAGCGGTGGGTTTCCCAGCCCACAGAGCAAATAAGGCTGAGTGACTTTGGGCAGGAAACTTACTTGCAGAGTGGGGTGCCTCCAGGCACTTAAGTGGGGGAGCTAAGTCTGCTGACGCACGGAGCTGGAGTCTGGAGCCTTCAAGCTGAGCCTATGGTGGAGTGGTGTGTCCTGTGGGCATTTCTCCGCAGCTTACTGGAACAACGGTGCCCTGAGCATTCTCTGACCCTGTATTATAACCAGTTAACCTCACTCTTGAGTACTGTCTCTAAGTCCTGTGAGACCAATCAAATCCAGCTGAGGAGCAGGGAGGGCTGTGAGAGGAAGGGATGGCCCCACGGCTTTATGTTTTGCACTCATGAAAGGTCAGAATTCTACCACTGAGGCATCACTACTCTCCCAAAGTTGCTTCTCTTTTGTTGAGTCCGTGTGTATGTGTGTGTGTGTTAGGGCAGCATCAGGGAACCCCTCAGGAGTGGTGCCACTTATGGCCGCGGGGCAGGCTTGCAGGGTATGCTCTTTGGGTGTTTGAATGACTGCATATTCCTAGGTGTTTGGGCGTACATTCAGGAAATGGAGAAAAATAGGGAATAGAAGCAAACACTGTTGAATGATGATGCATGGAGGGGACTGAAATCATTGCAATGAAATGAACTACAATAGGATGAGTGTAAAGCTGATGTTCTCCCATGTAAGCTATCACTCCATTCACAATAAAAACTTAAAAAAAGAAAAAAGAGTGGTACTATTTATAGACATGCTGCTGTGAAGTCCATCGAGTTGGTTCTGACTCATCGTGACCTGTATAGCGTTTCCGAGAAGCAGCTGGTAGGTTTGAACTGCCAATCCTGTGGTTCTCAGTCCAGTGCTGATCCTATAGTGCCACACCACATAGAAACGGAAAAAATGTATACACACTGAAAACTTGGTTTTACTGTGGAAAATCAATAGCCATGATATATATTATGCTATCGAGTTGGTTCTGACACATAGCGACCCTGTATAGAGTTTCCCAGGAGTGGCTGATAAGCTTGAACCGCTGACCTTGCAGTTCAAACAGACTTTGCAGTCCAGCAAAGGACTAAAAATGATTAATGTGCTCCATATTCTTTTGTCCCCGTGGCGTGGTTGTTGTTATTGTCATGTGCTGTGGAGTTGGTTCCGACTCAAAGCGACCCTGCACAGAGTTTCCGAGGCTGTAAATCTTTACAGGAGCAGAAAGCCTCATGTTTCTGCCACCGAACCGCTGGTAGTTTCAAACTGCTGACCTTGAGGTTAGTAGCCCGACTTGTAACCACTATGCTACCAGAGCCACTCATTATTTAAAAAAATCAGAGGTAATACTCTTTTTTCTTTTTGGATGTACACTGAAGCACTCAGGAATATATAACCATTCAAACAACCAAAGGGCACAGCCCGCAAGCCTGCTCTCCTGCCGCCAGCACACAGCCCCTCTCCCTCCCTGAGTCCAGAGTCCTCAGCTGCTCCATCTCTCCACGTCATCGTCTCTGCCTCCATCTCTGGCATCACTGTTTCTCTGGGTGGGGTCCTGTATTCTGCTCTTTTCCCTTGATGGTCCCAGGGTCCTTCTCCAGAGGTAAAATTCTTTTAAAAATGTTTTGCTGAAGATATACACAGTAAAACATACATTCATTCAATAATTTCTACACGTACAATTCAAGTTGTACCACCTTTCTTTATAACCCTTTTCTAAATGATTTCACCATCATCACTAGAAAACCCACTGTTCCCTAAGATTCTCATGTAACCATTTCAGTTTTCATGGTCAAATTTTATCTCATCTCGGTAATTCATTAAAAGAACATGATTTTCAAGGTGGACCTTCTTTTCTAATTAAGCTAAACTATAATTTGGTCCTGGTGTGGCACTGTACGATAAGCACTGGACTGCTAACCACAAGGTCAGCAGCAATTCAAACCTATGCAGGAAAACCTTTACAGGGTCATTATGAGTCAGAACTGACTCCACAGTACATATTTATTAGGTTTAAAAATTATTTACGGGAGTTTCAGTTTAAGGTTTCAAGATTTCCTCAGCGTAATAGTTTCAGGGGTTCAGCCAGCATCCATGACTCCACAAAGTCTGGATTCCATGAGAATTAGAAATTCCACATTTTCCTGCTTTTGAACTAGTGGGACATAATGAGTGTGGTTTCTCCAATCAGCTGAGACAACACATGTTAGAAAACTTCAGTCACCAGGCTGTGATCAGGGAATGGGAGGCCTGGGCTCTGGCCCTGAGGGAAGTCAAACTGGGCAATGACCTGAAGCTCCCCAAGGCTACAGATGGCTTTGTGTACTGGGTTGTTTGGGGAGCCAAACCTCCTTTCTCCCTTGACTTTGAATCCTTGGGCTCAGTTTGGGGAGGGTATTCAGGTGCTTCATATAAAATATTCATCCAAACCCAAACGAGAAGAGTCTGAGCAGCTTCTATAAGCTCAGCTTTCTCGGTGACGGTAGGAAACGCTTGAGGACTGAGTCTGAAGGCTGGATTTGGCACAAAAAGGAACAAATTCAGAGTCTGAGGAGGGCAAATGACAAGGAACAGAGTTTGCTGAACATCGGACCCAGAGTTACTCGTTCACAGTGAGAATTAGCTTCTCTCAGGCCCACACACAGGAAAAAAACCTTTTGAAAAATGTGATTCTACTCTTTAAAGAGAAGGTGGTTTTATAAGATTAAGGAACATTTTTAACATTAGGGGAAAAAAATTTCCATTTATGCCCAGTCTATTTTCAAAAAGGTTCTGAAGTCGTTTTAAATATTAAAACAGGTATAAAGTAGGACAGTTAAAAGAGAGATCAGAAGGAGCTGAGAAGCTGGAGACCCAGAGCAAGACAGAGAAACGGAGCTCTCATTCCAGCAGTAATTAACCCAGGATTTAAGGTGGTTGTGGCCGATGATACACTTCATGTCACCTGATTAAAGAAACCTGCTAGAGAGGTGAACATTTTCCAGATACCGAAATGTCTCAGATATTTGTGTATGTGTGTGTGCAATTATTTTGTAGAAGGTTGTTGTTGTTGTTAGGTGTTGTTGAGTCAGTTCCAACTCATAGAGACCTTATGCACAACAGAATGAAACACTGCCCAGTCCTGCGCCAACCTCACAATTTGTAGACGGTAGAAAACTTAAAAAGAAAATAACAAATACACTAAGACAATTTGAGCGAACACTTTCAGGATGACCCATCGTCTCATGCCTTCTCTGAGTGTATGTCTTCATCTCCTGCCTACCTCAAAAGTAACTGAGTTTAGCTTAAGAATGTGTGGGGGAAGGTAGAGTCCTCACTGAAGAGTGTTCATCTTGTCTAGATGGGTCTGGTGAAAAGAGATGGGATAAGATTCTTACGAATCAATAGTAATTGTTATCATGACCAATTGCGACAGAACTGTAAAGGTACAAGTTTTGTAATAACAAAAATGGGGGAGTAGTTAATCTTACAGTCCAGAAACAGAAGACCCTAGGACCATCAAGGGAGAAGAGAACAAATGGCGTGTGGGACCCTATCCAGAGAAGCAGGACGTGGAGAGAGGGAGCAGCTGAGGACTCTAGACTCATGGAAAGAGTGGGACTGAGAGCTGGTGGCCATGAGGCAGGCTTGCAGAGTGTGCCCTTTGGTTGTTTAAATTAGTGTATATTCTTGAATGTTTTTGTGTACCCTCCAAAACAAAACAAAGGGAATGGAAACAAATACTGTTGGATGATGATACACAGAGAAGATTGTAATCATTGCAATGAAACGATGGTGTAAAGTCAATGTTCTCCCATGTAAATGATCACTCAGTTCACAATAAAAACTTAAAACAACCACAAAAGTAACAGAAGGTGAAGAGAAACGCTATACGAAGCAGCTGGATCACCAAGAAGCAGCAGCTATAGGAGGAGCCGACAGTAATTGTTGGAGATGAATTTCAGAGAACATGGAAGAAGAGCCAATTTGCAGTATAAATCATTGTGGAGGTTAAGATGTCCCGTTATTGCTGGAATACAGCCGAAGGTCATTGTGACCGTAGATGGAGGGAAGAGTTAACAAGAGTTTTCCTGTCTTCTGACATCAGCGAGCACTTACACCACTATAGAAATTGTGGTTAGGGAGCTCATTACCAGCCTGAGAGAACAAAGAAAGTCATTTCGACCTTCTCTTGTGCCAGCTTCTCCAAAAGGGATGTAATTATTGAGAAACAAATTTGACCTTTGGATAACTGAAAGCATGAGAGAAAAATGACCTGTTCCCAACATAGGGTTTAGGAAGAAAACATCAAAGCACATTACCTGTGGAGACCAGGGCATGGCTGGATGATTTGGGGGCAGGAGGAGCCTTCCGCCCCTCCTCATTTGCTCAGTGAAATTCTGAGGCTGCAGTAATTGGCCTTGCGGGAAGATGCTGCAAATCTTGGGACTGAAGCTGTCAGAGGAGTCATTAGGAAAAACAATTCTCTCCTTGCAGAATGTGGAAAGACGCACTACCAGAGCAGGTGATGCCAAAGTCTAAAAACGGGCCTTCCAGGATATCGGTAGCAGCCTTCCTCCTTGAACCCCTAGGATTCATTCATTCCGCAGACACAGACGTTTGGATTATCTGTATGTGGACAGGCACGGTATAAGGTACGAATGTCACAAAACCAGGCACAGACACATCCTACAGCAAAACCCAGTTCCGACTCATCGGGTCCCCAGAGCATACCTACATTCCATAGGGTTTCCCATGACTGATTTTTCAAAAACAGATTATCAGACCTGCTTTCCAAAGAGCCTCTGGGTGGGTTTGAACCACCAACCATGTGTCACCCGAGGAATTTTAGTAACCACACTGAAGATAAGCACTAGACTGTGAACCACAAGGTCAGAGGTTCAAGGCCAACAGTCACTCAGCGGGAGAAAGATGAGGCTTTTTGCTCCCACAAAGATTGACAGCTTCGGAAACACAATATAGGGTTGCGATCAGTTGGAATTGACTTTATGGCACTAAACAACAGTAAGTCTGAAGAATACGTGGGCCAGGGAAGGGCTGTGAAGGGCAAGGCCAGGGTTTATGAGATTCTACAACAAAGGAGCCTGGCCTAGACCAGGTGCGGGTGGAGGCTGGGGTGGGTGCAGGCAAAGGACGGAGTCAGCGAGGTTTAGGTGCTGAAGCAGATGGGGGGTTGTTGGGTCAGAGGGTGATGAGGGAAGCCAAGAAGAATATTCCCTGAAGAAGGCATGCAAGTTCGCCGTGGGAGGCTGGAGCTGCAGGGGAAGGGAGAAGAGATTGTAGGGTCTGAAATGTTCTCAGGCTTTATCCTAGGAGATACGGGACACTAATGATGTGTGTTATGGATTCAGTTGTTGTTGTTAAGCGCCATCAAGTCAGTTCTGATTCATAACTACCCTGTGTAGAGTTTCCAAGGAGCAGCTGGTGGGTTTGAACCACTAACCTTGCAGTTAGCTGTACTGTGTTCATCCTACAGTGCCACACCAGGACTCCATGGATTTATTTGTGTGCCCCCAAAAGGTAAGGTGAAGTCCTGATGTGGCGCTGTAGGAAAAGCACTGGACCGCAAGGTCAGTTTGAACTACAAGGTCAGCTGTTCAAATCCACCAGCTGCTCATTGGAAACCCTATACAGGGTCATTGTGAGTTAGAACTAACTCAATGGCACTCAAAACAACAAAAGATATGTTAAACTCCTAACACCTGTACTTTGAGATCTTGTTTGGAGAGTAAGGTTTTTTTTGTGTGTTCTCAGCCAACAAGGTCATGCTGAAATGGGGTGGGTCTCAATCCTTTCTGATGTTTTACAAAAGTGAAGACAAGATAGTCACAGTGAGGGAGGACACCGTATGAAGACAGATCCAGAAGGCGCAATGGAATGCCAGGGATTGTGGCAGCCACGAACATCTAGGAGAGAAACTAGAAGCATTCCTCATGAGGAATCCACAAGGTTGATACCCTGATTTGGTCATCAGCCACCAGAACTGTGAGACAATGCTGTTGTTAATTACCATCAAGTCGATTCCGACTCATATCAACCCTGTACAAGGTTTCCTAGGAGTGGCTGGTGGGTTTGAACCGCAGACCTTGCGGTTCAAACTAAACTTACAGTCCAGTGCGTTATATTATCGCGCAGTTTTGTTTTAATGAGCCATCCACTTTATGGTATTTTGTTTCAGCAACTTTAAGACTAAGACACCGTTTTAAGCCGCCGAGGATAGGATAAAGCAGTGGCCTAAATCAGATTATTTTTGTTCCACTGATTAACTCTGACTTTACTTTTCTTTCTGACCTAAGGTGATTGATTTGAATCAGTGTGTAGTTTCTATCATGCAGACGAGCGGATTAGGCACCTGGTTTCCTGCAGCAGTCCTGTTACTTATGTTGTGTGCAGTGTCACATGACTCATAGTGGCAGGTACAGGATTCTGAGGCTATAAATCTTTATGGGAACAGAAAGCCTCATCTTTCTCCCACTTGTAGATCTCCGACGTGTAGATTCAAACTGCAGATCTTGCTGTCAGCAACCCAGCTAGTTATAATGACAGGACTCCTGGTGTAATTATTAACAATCCCCTGTTTAACTCTAATGTGGCTAGGTCTGAGCATCCTAATCCCTCTAATTAAGACGTAAGGAGCTCTGGTAGTGTAGTGGTTACGAGTCGGGCTGCTAACCTCAAGGTCAGCAGTTCGAAACTACCAGTGGTTCAGCGGGAGAAAGATGAGGATTTCAGCTCCTGTAAAGATTTACAGCCTCGGAAACACTACACAGGGTCGCTATGAGTCAGAGCCGACTCCATGGCACACCACCACCCCACCAATTAGGACACAGAATCCTAGTGTATCATTGTAGGATGTTGTTGTTGTTAAGTGCCGTCAAGTCGATTCTGAGTCATAGAGACCCTGTATAAGGTTTCCAAGGAGCAGCTGGTGAGCTTGAACCACCAACCCTGCAGTTCAAATGGCTTTGCAGTCTGACACATTAGCCCACAGCGCCACCCCAGGATTGGATAGTGGATTGCTAACCACAAGGTCAGTAGTCCATACCCACCAGCGGCTCCTCAGAAACCCTATACGGGGTTGCTCTTCTGGTAGTGTAGTGGTTACACGTCAGGCTGACAGCCTCAAGGTCAGCAGTTTGAAACTACCAGCTGTTCTGTAGGAGAAAGATGAGGCTTTCTGCTCCCGTAAAGATGTACAGCCTCGGAAATGCTATGCAGGGTCACATGAGTCAGAATCCACTCCACAGTACACCGTCACCACCACCATAGTCGGATCCAACTTGATGGCACTTAGTAATATCAATGAAGACATTTAAAAATACGATTCCAAAACCCCAAACAGACTCGACAGAAAAAAGGTTTCCTAGAGAGACCAGAGTTAGGGTAGCTTCAGGGTTGGCTGACTAACCAATGCAGTGATGTGTTCATGAGCCTGTGTTCTTCTTATGCTCTATTCTGACTCCCAGATCATATGCTCTGCCCAAAGTCTGGCTTCTCTCCTGGTGACAAATTGTCCCAGCTGTCTCAGAGTCTGTATGTACAACACACCATCCAGGGTAGGAAATGTTTTTTCAGCAATTCTTTGCTTGTACCTCATTAGTTCCAACTGTGTCACAAGCCATTGACTGAACTGACCCAGTCTGAACACCAGGCTTGGTGCCTTACCCACCACTGGAGGACGTGGGGTAGGGTCACTCACTTACTGTAGGATTTCGGTTCCAGACATGAAGAGTTACTGAGGGTCAGAGTCCTGATGTGGTACTGCAGGTTAATTCGCTGGACTACAAGGTTGATTTGAACTGCAAGGTCGGCGGGTCAAGCTCACCCTATATAGAGTCACTTTGAGTCGGAACTGACTCGAAGGCACTTAAGAATCTCTATATTTGAACCCTATATCTATGTCTTTCTGCACCCCCTAATTATGGCTGCGCTTTGACAACAATTCTTTGGATCTGAACACAGATTATCTTCAAATGCCCCCTCAGTTCCAAGAGAGACAGAAACCGAGTCAGAAGAAGATGCGAGTTTGTGTCTAAATGTGTTGGGTTCTATCTTTGGATCGTTGGCTTAATTCCCACATAGAGTGTAGATGCTGTTGGACAGGCCATTATCTTGTATTTTCAGACTTTGGACTTTCCTTCACTAATGAAATAGCCAATCTTCTAATTTCCCAAAGGAAATAGAGACAATTGTACTCTGAGCTTGGAAGAGTGGAGGCGTGCTTTCTTCTTCATTCCAGAGCCCCCTAACAACACTGCTTTCTTGTCATTCCAGATGTGATCACGGGAAATGACACTTAGAGGTCCTGGCTTTGACAGAGGGTCATTTTGAAAGCTACTTTGTTAAGGTATAATTGACACATTATAAACTGCATTTATTTAGCATATATAGTAGTGTAGTAGTTATGAATCAGGCTGGGAACCTTAAGGTCAGCAGCAGTTCAAAACTACCAGCTCTTCCGCGGGAGAAAGATGAGGCATTCTGCTCCCATAAAGATTTACAGCCTCGGAAACCTTGTACAGGGTCGCTATGAGTCAGAACCGACTCCACAGAACATAACCACCACCACCACCACCACAGAATGATCCACTTGGCACATGTCATATGTATACACTCAGAAATCATCACCATTTGTAAGATGTACATGTCCACGGTTCCCCCAAAGTTTGCTTGTCTCCATGTGAAATCTCTGCTTCCTATCCCTGCTCAAGCCCCAAAGTCTAGTTTGCACAACTAGAGTTGAATGTTGTTGTTGTTAAGTGCTGTCAAGTCAGTTGCAACCCATAGTGACCCTGTATAGTGTTTCCAAGAAGCAGCTGGTGAGTTTGAACCACCGACCTTGTGGTTGAAAGTGACTTTGCAGCCCAGCTCATTGGCCTCCAGTGCCCCACCATGACTCCATTGAATATAGATGGCAGGATACAGCATGTATTCATTTTTGTCTTTGTGTCTTTTGCTGCACTTAGTCATTTTAAGATCTATCTTCATAGTTGCGTGTATAAATTAGTTACTTCTTTTAATGCTGAATAGTTACTATTCCTTTGTCTGGATGTGCCACGATTTGTTTCTCTACTTACCGGTGGATTCACATTGTGGCTGTTCCAGTTCTTAACTCTTGCAAATAAAACTACTATGAGTATTTGTGCTTTTGTATGGATATAGGCTTTCATTTCTTTTAGGCTAATTGACAAAGAAGAGAAATGGCTGGATTATTGGGTGGTGCCTCTGACATTTTCAGAAACTACCAAACTGTTTTCCAAAGTGGTTGTACCATTTTACGTTCCCATGTGCAGTTGATGAGAGTCCCAGGTGCTCCACATAGTTGTTAACACTGGGTATGGTCCATCTTTTGAATTTTAGCTTTTATACATAATAGGTGTGTAGTGGTATCACAGTGTAGTTTTAATTTGCATTTTCTTAATAACTAATGATGTCGACCATCTTTTCATGTAATTATGTGTCTTTCATGTACTTTTGACCAGGGTTAAAAATTGGACTGTTTTCTGATTTTTTAGTTTTGAGAGGTCTTTATGGACACCTGGTATTTCTCACAGGGGCTGGAAGTAGGAAGCCGGGACCTGGGGCTCCTCTTTGCTCATTACCCTACCCCTGTACATCTGCTACATCTTTCTTTCTCGTTCTTAAAGGACTTCTTCTGCTTACGTTTTGCCCCTTCAAAGAACAGTAGGAAGGCGGGTAATAAAGTCTGAGGGCCTGTATACAGAAAGAGACTTCTACTGGCATTAGGGAATGACAGCTAAAGCCCAAAGTGAAAAGGCATCAGTCTGAGTTCCCTTGTGTTCAAAGGGGATCAGGGGCTGTGGACATAGCCTCAGAGGACTTACCAAGAAATCTCAGAACTGATCCTCCTACAACCACTCCTTAGCTGTGTGCTAAAGAAAAAGAGAGAACTTACAACCATTGGAGTCCTGAGTGGGAGGGAGTGGTCTCATTGACTCTTTCTCTTCTGCATGGGTTTTTCCCTCAGCCCCTTAATGTTTGCTCAGAGCTCCAGGAAACACGAAGAGGGCTTATATAAGGGGGCTTCAAAAGTTTGTGGAAAAATTCCATTTATCTTCTAATTCCATTTTTCCATGAACTTTTCTCACGTATATTTCACCACAATCAAATTTTAGAAAATGGATTGGTTGAGACTAAAAATAAATAAGTAAATAAATAAAACATTGTCATTGGAGAGATAGGAATCTAGATAGAATGATCAAGGGGCTGGAAATGCATGAGAGAAAGAAAAAAGTTTCCCATCTGTTTAGCTGCTCAATACCAACTTTAGCTTGTTCAATCAAAAGCTACATATGCCTAGTTTGTTGTTTTTGTTGTTAGGTGCCATTGAGTCAGTACCAACTCATAGTGACCTTATGTGCAGCAGAATGAAACACTGCCCAAACCTGGGCCAACCTCACTACTGTTGCCACACTTGAGTCCATCAATGCTACCACTTGGTCAGTCCATATCATTGGGGGTCTTCCTCATTTTCTCTGATCCTCCACCTTACCAAACATGATGTCCTTCTCCAGTGACTGGTCCCTCCTGACAATATGTTCTAAGTATGAGAGACGAAGTTTGGCCATCTTGGCCTCCAAGGAGCACTCTGGCTGCACTTCTTAAAAAATGGATCTATTGGTTCTTTTGGCAGCCATGGCACCTTCAATATTCTCCTCCAACACCATAACTCAAAAGCATCAATTCTTCTACGGTCTTCCTTATTCACTGTCCAGTTTTTGCATGCATATGAGGTTACTGAAAATACCGTGGCTTGGGTCAGGCGCACCTTAGTCCTCAAGCTGACATCTTTGCTCTTCAACATTTTAAAAAGGTCTTTTGCAGAAGATTTGCCTAATGCAATATGTTGTTTGATTTCTTGACTGCTGCTTCCATGAGTGTTGATAGCTGATCTAAGAAGAATGAAGTCCTTGATAACTTCAATCTTTTCTCCATTGATAAGAATGTTGTTTGTTAGTCCAGTGGTGAGGATTTTTGTTTTCTTTACATTGAGATGTAATCCATACCAAAGGCTGTGGTCTTTGATGTCTGATGGATCTTGGCTGAAAGCAGAGACTATCAGAAAGATGTTTACCTGTCCTTTATTGACTACGCAAAGGCTTTTGATTGTGTGGATCATGACAAGCTATGGACAACATTGCGAAGCATGAGTATTCCGGAACACTTAATTGTACTAATGATGAATCTGTACATGAACTAAGAGGCAGTTGTTCAAACAGAACATGGGAACACTGAATGGTTTAAAATTAAGAAAGGTGGGCAAAAAGGTTGTATTCTTTCACCATACTTATTCAACCTGTATGCTGAGCAAATCATCTGAGAAGCTGGTTTCTATGAAACAAACATGGCATCAGGATTGGAGGGAGACTCATTAACAATCTGCAATATGTCTGGTAGATGGTCACTATTTGTGGATTCCGTATTTGCGAATTCGCCTACTTGCTAAAACATATTTGTAACTCAAAAATCAACACCCGGGGCATTTTCATGGTCATTTGTGGGTATACACATGGGCGGAGCTGTGTGTTGGCTCCCAGCTGAGGCGAATGAAGGGAAAAAGTTGAGCAAGCCAACAAGGTGAAGCAGGTGAGTTCAAAAGACGTGAGCATAGTATTCTAGGTAAACAGGCCAAACCAATCTAGCTTTCATTTTTTAAAATACAGGATTACTAACCCACAAGGGGCCCTGGTAGCATAGTCAGCTATGAGTTGGCCTGCTAACTGCAAGCTTAGCAATTCAAATCTACCAGCCCCACCATGGGAGAAAGATGAGGTTTTCTACTCCTATAAAGATGTACAGCCTCGGAAACCCAATACAGGGCTACTATGAGTTGGAACCGACTCCATTACACACAACCACCATTAAACCAGTTACTGCTAAATGCTGTCGAATTGGTTCCAACTCATAGTGACCCTGTGCACAGTTTCCAAGAAGCAACTGGTGGGTTTGAACTGCTGACCTTGTGGTTTGCAGCCCAGTGCTGATTCTACAGTGCCATACCAGGTATCCCATTAAACCTATAGAGTTTTTTGTTGTTGTTTCAATTCTGGAAAAGTTTTATATCTGTACTCTTCAACGTCTGTCTATTTATTATAATACAAGTTACAATGAACTTGTGTTACTATTGTCAGGTGCCATCAAGTTGGTTTTGACGCCCAGTGACCCAGGTGGCAGAATAACTGCCCCGTAGGGTTTTCGAGGTTGTCAATCTTTTTAAGAGCAGACTGCCTGCCCTTTGCCCTGTTGAAACCACTGGGTAAATTTGAGTGGCAAACCATGGGGTTAAGCAGCCAAGAGCTGGACAGTTGTAACACCGGGACCTTAGCTTTTATATTCTTTATAGAAAACATGGAAAGAGATGGATATAGAATTTGTGTCCAAACTCAAGATACATCATTACAACTATGGTATAAGGTGCTACCCGTATCCACGCCCTGCTCAGCATCAACTGTCTGATGTAGCCTGCTGTGTCAATAAAAATTTATGGGGCACAGATTTTTTGCATGACCGTTTGGAGAAGCAAAGTTCTTCATTACACACTCCCTGCCTTCTAGATGCTTCCAACAGAACCAGAATGCAAGGATGAAGCAGCCACTCTGAGAAACAGGAGGGGTAGGAGAGGGGTGTTTCTCCTCTCCCAGACTGAGGAGGAAGGAAGGGAGAGTGTCAAGACTAATCCAAATCAAGCCTGCCTGGCAGAGCAAAAGTGTCTGTCATAGTTTGGGGTTCTTGAGAGAAGCAAAACCAGTAATTATGTATGTATATATATATGTGTGTGTGTGTGTGTGTATATATATATA
>NW_006408635.1:6822175-6823779 GCF_000296735.1 Chrysochloris asiatica | reverse complement strand
AAAAAAAACACCAAACCAGGAGCTGACAAGTAGACTCAATGGCAACGCCATGTGTATCAGAATAGAACAGTGCTCCATCCAGGTGCCACTGGGTGGATTTGAACCGCCAACCTTTTGGCTACTAGCTAAGTACTTAACCCTTTACACCACCCAGCGACTCCTAGCTAACCCCTGTGTAATGCCAACAGCTCTCCTCTTGTTAGCCCCAGACAACGCAGGTGTGGAGAGGCCCCATCTGGAGTCTCTGGTGGAAGGTGCCACACCCATTGTTTTACAAAACGAAAACAAACCCATTACCATTGAGTAGACCCTGACTCCTAGTGACAGAATGGAACGGCCTCTCAGGGCTTCCAAGGCTGTAATGTTTACAGAAGCAGACGTCACATCTGTCTCCCGAAGAGCAGCTGGTGAGTTTGAACATCCGACCTTTCAGTTAGTGGTGCAGCACTTAATCACCACGCCAGCAAGGCTCTTTCCATAGCCATTACTGGTGGAGTTGGGAGACTGTGGCGGAACAAGGATGGGCTGCAGAGTCCTGAGCTTGCATGATTCATAAAGACCTAGGACATTGGATTTGCTCTGTGTTGATATAATTTCCCCCCTCAGGAGCCCTGGTAGTATAGTGGTTACGAGTTGAGCTGCTAACCTTAGGATCTACCAGTGGTTCTGCAGGAGAAAGATGAGGCTTTCTGCTCTTGTAAAAATTTACAGCCTTGGAAACCTTATGCAGGGTTGCTATGAGTCGGAACCTACTCCATGGCATATAACCACCAACACCATGCTTTGGAGTCCTGGTGTGGTGCTGTGGGTTAATGTGCTGGAGTGCAAAATTAATTTGAACTGCAATGTTGCCAGTTCAAGCTCACCAGTTGATCCTCGGAAACACTATACAGGGTTGCTGTGAGTCAGAACTTGAAGGCACTTAATAACAACATGGTGCTGCTGTTGGGTAAGCACTGGGCTGCTAACCACAGGGTTGGTGGTTTAAACCCATCAGTCACTCCTTGGGTCACTATGAGTTGGAACTGACTTGACAGCAATCCAAAAAGAGGCCATAAACAGAAACATGCCATAAAGCACTTACTGGCAAAGCAAGACACATTTCTAAAATGCGCTGCTGCATGCAACCAATTTCAGATCGAAAGCTGCTCCTTCTAAATGCTGAACAGCTATAAATCAACAGCCTAATGGATTTTTGTCCTGTCTATTTAATATTTTCTAGGGCACTGAATTTAGAATGTAATGCATTAGGGTTAAAAAAAAAAAGCAACAATAATAAAACAACAACCACCCTCCAGCAAAGCTTGAGCATTATTGAAGGAAAATCCCCCCAAGCTCAAAGCTTCTTTTCCTCTTCGTTATAAGGCCTGGATCACTTTTCAGCTTGCTGGCTTCTCCATCACACCCACAGCTACCTCTTAGAGCCACAAAGGAGCGTGGGTAGCCTGGGACATGAACCTCCGCTCTGCCACTCCAGCTGCAAGGCCCTGGACAAGTACCATAAGGCTTTGAGTCACAGCTTTTTCATCTACCCAATAGACAAAGGGTATTGTGATTACAAATGAGACCAGGTTATAAAATACTTAAGAGGGCATTTGCCTTCT
>NW_006408635.1:6787522-6817008 GCF_000296735.1 Chrysochloris asiatica | reverse complement strand
AAGATCAAAGAGCACAACCTTCAGTATTGATTACATCTCAATGTAAAGAAAACAAAAATCCTCACCACTGGACCAATAAACAACATTCTTATCAATGGAGAAAAGATTTAAGTTCTCAAGGACTTCATTCTTCTTGGATCAACTATCAATACTCATGGAAGCAAACAACATATTGCATTAGGCAACTCTGCTCAACACCTTTCTAAAGTGTTGAAGAGCAAAGATGAAACCCTGAGGACTAAGGTGCACCTGACCCAAGCCATGAATAACTTCATATGCATGTGAAATCTGGACAATGAATAAGGAAGTCCATAGAAGAATTGATGCCTTTGAGTTATAGTGTTGGGGGAGAATATTGAAAGTGCCATGGACTGCCAAAAGAACCAATAGATCCATTTTGGAAGAAGTGCAGCCAGATTGCTCCTTAGAGGCCAAGATGGCCAAACTTTGTCTCTCATACTTCAGACATAACGTCAGGAGGGACCAGTCACTGGAGAAGGATATCATGTTTGGTAAGGTGGAGGGTCAGACAAAAAGTGGAAGACCCCCAATGAGATGGATTGGCCAAGTGACAGCATCAATGGACTCAAGCGTGGCAACAGTAGTGAGGTTGGCCCAGGATAGGGCAGAGTTTCATTCTGCTGTGCATAAGGTCACTATGGGTCAGTACTGACTTGATGGCACCTAACAACAACAACAACATAACCATTATTACTGTTAGGTCCCCTCAAGTCAGTTCTGATGAATAGCGACCCTATGTACAACAGAAAAACATTGGCCCCACAATCATTTAAAACTATTGTTAAGTGTCATAGAGTCAGTTACAACCCATAGCAACCCTGCATATGGTTTCCAAGGAGCAGCTGATGAGATTGAACTGCCAATCTTGTGGTTCAAACCAATTATTAGTCCAACGGCACCACACCAGGACTATTAGGGAGAAACAATAAATAAAAAGAGAGTTTCATTTCGGTAAAAGCAAAACAAAACCAGCTTATCAGACGATGGATGTCTATGCGGTCTGATGTTGTCTGAACAGACAGATGTTAAGCGACACATATTTGCACAAAGTTGCTGTAAATCAGAACCAACTCAACAACAACTAACAACAACAAAATCTGCTTCAAACATGGTTGCTAGTATGATGGCTATTTTTAAATTGAGATGCCCTGCCCATTACCCACTGCTTCCCCGTTTATGAGCAGATACACGCACAGCTGCTGTAGTCTCCCCTTCTCTTTTCTCCTTTCTACTTGTGCAAAAATCATTGCCATTGAATTCATTCCAACTTGTGCTGATGAGGTGGACAAAAATCCACAGAGGAGCTTCTCTGCTTCATTAAATGGCAAAACACACTCTGACCTTATGTCCTTGTAGGAGATTACCCCAATGGCTGGGGTCCATCAGACCTAGACTTACTGCACCTCTGACGGGTGAGACGCTAGCATCCCAGGTTCCTTTTTGAGGAATGACTCACTGGGTCTATTTTCCAAGCTGTTCCAAGACCAGGCTGCTCCTTGCAGAGCCTCAAGACCCAGCAGCGCCTGCCAATTTGGTCATGAGGCTATCTCTCACTCACTGTTTGGGAAATTCAGCCCAGGAAAACAAAGCTGTGTTGCAAGATTTCTTCATTCCATGGTTTACACACTATCAAGTTACTCATAAATATACTATTATCTGAGTTTTCTCTGACAGATGAATCACATGGCAAGTATCCAGTCAGGATGCCTCTAATTTTTAGAAAGGTTCATCTTGACTTTTGTGTCTGTTTATAAATTAATTATTCCCCAGTCTTTATAAAAGAGAATAACAAAAACAGATACAGACAGGGATGTGTTCTTGTTGGGTTTTAGGCCCAGAAGGAAAAAGCCTTCTGTATATGTCGTTGCCAAGAGACTGGGAAAACAACCACTCTGGGAGACATTAGTTTATTACAGAAAAGAAAAGGAGATGGTTTACTGATGAGGGAAATTACTTACAGAGGATGAAAAATAAAACAGCTGTTCCAGCGATGATCAGCTAGACAGTGAAGTTTTGCTGCACAAGGGGGCAGTTTTATACTATGGTGTATACAGCTACACATGCAGCAGGGCAGTTAAGGTTGGTATTGAGGCAGGCAGGCCTGTGGAAATAGCCACTGGCCCCCATGCTCCCCAGGCTCACAGCTCATTCCTGGAGCAAAGTTCACATTCCAGGAAACAAGCCACAAGACCACCTCAGCCTCATGTGATTACCCAGGTTAATCTCCTGTTCCTGACCCACCCCTGGGAGGGAACAGATCTCGGAGCTAATGTTCACCTGCTTCCTTGTATGCTCATACATCCTTCCCCACCATATGTTTGAACCAACCAATCACAGGTAGCCTCGTGAAGCTGTTGGCCCCCACTAACCAATCCCAAATGAACTTATGTGTGAACCCCTATTCCCTCACACAGAGAAGATGGGTCTCTGCCTCTGGATACAAATCTGCTGAGCCACATACTAGCACAATAAAGCCCTTCCTTTGTTACAACCCGTGTGGCGTTGGCAACTCCTTCAGAGAGACTCCAGTAACAGTATCAGAACTAGGAGAAGTAGGAAACTCACAAGGTACAGGGATGTCCCCTTCCTAAAGAACAAAGAGTTTTGATCTGCATAGCAGGAGGAGGGGATGCCTGCCCCTTCCTAGACAGCTGGGGCAGGGCGAAGGGACAGGAGATATGGTTTGAGATGACCAACTGTTGGTCATTTTGGAGCCTTCAGTTTGTGTCCCTTCAGTTCTGTATGCCAGTGGTAGCTGAAGGGTTAAAAAGAGGCTGAATTCACAAGAGCATTCTGGGGTACGGGGAAAGCGTAAAGGAAGAGCATTTATTTGCTGCCTCGGTTCCTTCAGTCAGGGCAAAGGTTTGGTCTTTATGGAAGCAGTGTTTTTCTTACTTGGGAACAGAGTGGAGGCTCATTGAGAGTGGCAGAGACAGGCATCATTCCTGTCCTTTGTCCATGGCAGACAATGAGAAGGACACATGGTCGTCTTTCTGGTGCAACCTCAGAATCCTTCTCAACCCAGGACTCTGGAGAGTCACCGACAGTCCATAAAGGAAGGACCTTAGTCAACATCCCAAATATCAGATTACTGTGTGACTCTGTATTTATGAGGTAGAAAGTGACTTGTTTCTCCTAAAACATGAAGCATCAGCTGCTTCTCACAGAGGGGCTGACCAGAGAATTAGTTTAGAGAAAGTTCAACACACGGCTCCGCTCTCTGAAGTCCTGCATTCTCCATTCTTTGTTGTTGTTTTCAAGTGCCATCAAGTTGATTCTGACCCACAGTGACCCTGTATAGGGTTTCCAAGGAGCAGCAGGTAAGCTTGAACCACCGGCCTTGCAGTGCAAATGACTTTGCAGTCTGACGCATTAGCCCACAGTGCCACACCACTTCTTTAGGGAACTGTAATTAGATCATGCCAGTCAGGGAGGTACTGCATTTCTGAGTAAAGCACAGTTCATTCATACATGTAGGCTCTGTTTTCATCTGGTATGATGGTTGTCTAGGACTCCTTCTGGGGGACACCTCTGTCCTCTGACCTATGGCCAGATGTGCCTCTTCCAGGTTGAGGATGATTTAATGGAGCCTCCAGTAGGCAGTCTCTCTCCCAGGGCTGACATTCATTAGCATTTATGGGAAAGGTGAATGGTAAGCAGAGTCAGAGACCAGAGGCACATGCAGGTCCAGGGCATGGTGGACTCTCCTCAATCCAGGCAGAGCAGGTGTTCTGTGAAGGACAAAGGCTGCCAGGCAGGCTGTGGTCACAATAAGGCACAATCTCAAAGACCTGCTCATGCACTCCATCCACAAGTGCAAACACAGGTAGATTTATGACATATTCAGGGTACTGTAAACCGCTCTTACGGCCCTTCGGTTTTTGTGTACACTTTAGTATTATGTGTGAGAAATTCTTAAGATGGTCCATCTTCAGGAATAAAGGGTGCATGGCATGCTAGAACAGACATATGTTTGTTGATTCACACCCAGGGGTGTGTGAGCAGGATGAATTGGGGGAGGGGGAAAGAAATCTATTCTAGGACTAGGAACACAACCATTAAGGCCATAGATGCTGTCAGAGAGGGGAGGAGGGGAGATTGTTAACCCCATAGTACTCAAATCAATGAGGAAAGGGATGTGGGAGAGAGACCTTCTCAGAATAATACAAATTCTTGACCAGTCAGCCATGTGGCGCATCTACCTTTGGGTCCTTTGGGTTGGGTACTCGATTTTGCAAAATGAATAAAGAAAACCTCATTCTCCCTGAAATGAATACAGATTGGATTTCTAGAGCGTTTGTTGGTAAGCACTCATGATAACTCACTGGTGATCTCATAACCAAGAGGAACCAAGGCAGTATTGGGGCATTGACGACGTTTCTCACATATGTATTTCATACAATGTTGTTGCACATAATCTGCTGATTTTATCATAATACTCAGATGTTCACTTGCAGACACTCAGTGTTCTGATTTCTTGTTCAAAACACTGCTGTAGAATAGGCTATGGAAACACAGGTATTCGACTTACATAAGAATTGATTTATGATGGAACTGTAGGAACGGAACCCCATCATAAGTTGGGATGACATGTAATCATAAGCTTAGGAACGTGTTTCATAAGCTTATTATAAGACTTACCTGGGGTACTGCATAGGAAATGCTTGTGCTGTGGTGAACAGAGAAAGGTATTGTGTTGATCCTTACAAAGATCTACTGAAGGAAATCTTACCCTAATGAAGGAGCTGACAGGTGTGGGAAAAATATATATATAATCCTGTTTATTATATTCGGGTAACTTTTTTTATTTCCTGAAGTAAAGACTTTATGATCTCTCTTTCTTTGGTTACTTCCTGAAGTGAGTAAAGAATTTATGGTCACTTTCTTTTTATTTAAACCACTTCATGGAGTAAGGAATTTATGATAACTTTCTTTTTCCTTAAACTACTTCCTGGAGCAAAGACTGACCCCTCTCTTCTTTTCCTAAAGTAGGAATGTGTGCCTTAAAAATTTGAACTAGCCAACCGGGTAAGGGAATAGATTGTGCGGTCAAAACCCTAGCCAATAGGGTGAGACACAGCCTTGAGACTCACGTCAGGGATTACAAACCCGAGTGGACTGCCCACTCGGTGTGCTCGCTAGCCTGTTCGTGTATGTACGGCTATGCGCAGGCACCCTCTTGCAGGAGTAAATTTTACTTTGCCAAGGTAATTTAGTCTCACCGAGTGTCTTTTATGTGACATCGGGATTCATTTCTAACACAGGTGTCGAGCGATACTTGGGTTTGATGCCTCTGGAGTCCGGTGGTTACCAGGCCACAATCCTGTGTCTCTGGGTGTTGATGGGGAAAGTCCATGGGATTCGATGGCCTATTTTCAGCAGATCACACACTCTGTGGGAACTCACCCACTTGTCTACAAGGGCACCAAGTCAGTTAGCCAACACATCATGCTTCTTTGCTTTTGGCTAGAGACAAACCCACCATTGGACTGCAAAGCCAGTGTGAACCACAAGGTTGGCAGTTCAAGCCCACCAGTTGCTCCTTGGAAACCCCTATACAGGGTCACTATAGGTTGGAACCGACTTGACGGCATTTAACAGCAACAACAACAAACCCACCATGGAAACACATCTATTCTATATGACCAGCAGTTGAGACCAATATGTTCATAAGAAAATGGGAACCTAAAAAAAAAATCACTATCTCATCTTGAACCCTAGTGGGATCCCCACAAAGTCCTTTGCAAGAAAATAAAGGTAAGCGTCTGAGGGGTGACGTAGTAAGAATCCCTTGCTGCAGTAGTTTTGGGTATTTCCCCTGAGAAGCTGTATAGCAATAATGCACTGTCTGTACTTTGAGGAGGCAGCTCTTCCCCGGCTGTATTCTGAGTGCCTTCCAACCTGAGAGGCTCATCTTCCAGCACGCTATCTGACAATATTCTGGTGCTCTTCATCACGTTTCCATCTTCCAGCACTATATCTGATGGTGCTCCACTGCTATTCACAAACTTTTCAATGACAAAACACTCAGAAGTCGTCTGTCTCTTCCTGTCTGTCTTCGTCTGAAAGCGCCACTGAAACCCATCCACCATGGGGGATCCTGCTGGTATTTAAAATACCGGTGGCATAGCTTTCAGAATCACAGCAACTCACAAGTCACATAGTATGACAAATTGACAGACAAGTTGTGGTAGTGTGAAATCTGAATCAGACAATCATATAGTTTCTATGTCAGGAACAACAAACTGAAGAGGAATAGTGTCACATTCATCATCAAATAGGCATTTCAAGATCTATCTTAAACTACAGCTCTCTGTGACAGGATGGTATCCATACGCCTACAGGGAGAACCAGTTAATACCACTATTATTCAAATGTATGCACCAACCACTAAAGCCAATGATGATGAAACTGAATTCTACCAACTTCTTCAGTATGAAATTGATCAAATATGTAGTCAAGAAGCATTGGTAATTACTGATGATTGGAATGCGGAAGTTGGAAACAAAGAGGAAAACATGGTCTTGATGATAGAAACAATGCTGGAGACCCCATGATAGAATTTTATTAGACCAATGCCTTCTTCATTGCAAATATCGTTTTACAACATAAAAGGCAATGATACACAGGAATCAAATTGACCACACCTGTGGGAAAAGACCATGGAGACGCTTAGTATCATCAGCCAAAATAAGGTCAGGGGCAGATTGTGGAATAGAAAAGCCATTGCTCATGTTCAAGTTCAGATGGAAGCTGAAGAAAATTAAAACAAATCCATGAGAGCCAAAATATGACTTTGAGTATGTTGTCAGTGTTGTTCGGTGCCATTGTGTCAGTACTGACTCATAGTGACCCTATGCACAACTAAACGAAACACTGCCTGGTCCTGGGCCAACCTCACAATCGTTGCTACACCCGAGCACATTGCTGCTGCCACTGTGCCAATCCATCTCGTTGGGGGTCTTCCTCTTTTTTGCTATATCTCCAGTTTACCAAACATGATGCCCTTCTTTAAGGACTGGTCCCTCCTGACAATATGTCCAAAGTATGAGAGACGAAGTCTGGCCATCCTGGCTTTCAAGGAACATTCTGGCTAAACTTCTTCCAACACAGATATGTTTGTTCTTTTGGCAGTCCATGGTACCTTTAATATTCTCCTTCAACATCATAACTCATATGCATCAATTCTTCTATGGTCTTCCTTATTCACTGTCCAACTTTCACATGCAGATGAGGTTATTGAAAATACCATGGCTTGGGTCAGGAGCATCTTAGTCCTCAAGCTGACATCTTTGTTCTTCAATACTTTAAAGAGGTCTTGTGCAGCAGATTTGCCTAATGTAATATGCCATTTGATTTCTTGACTGCAGCTTCAATGAGTGTTGATGGTTGATCTGAGCAAAATGAAGTCTTTGACAACTTCAATCTTTTCTCCATTTATATGGCTGTTGTATACTGCACCTGAATTTAGTGGCCATCTAAAGAACAGATTTGATGCACTAGACAATTATGATTGGATACTAGAGGAATTTGGGGATGACATCAAGAGCATCATAAATGAAGATAACAAAAGGTCCTTGAAAAGAGGAAATAAATAAAAGATCAATATGAATGTCAGAAAAGATTCGGAAACTTGCTCTTGAGCAGAAAGAAGCTAAACTGACTGGAAGAAATCCTGGAGTAACAGAGCTGAGCAGAAAATTTTGAAGGACAGCTTGTGTAGTCAAAGTATTCTAATGAAATGTGCAAAGATTTGGAGTTAGAAAACAAAAGGGAAGAACAAGCTAAGCATTTCTCAAGCTAAAAGAACTGAAGGAAAAATTCAAACCTGAACTTGCAATATTGAAAGGATTCTATGGCTGAACTGGACTCCTGGTATGGCACCGTAGGGTCAGTACTTCAAACCCACCAGCTGCTCCTCAGAAACCCTACACAGGATCGCTATGAGTTGGAACCAACCCAATGGCACTTAACAACAACAGCAACAATGGTCATACTATTTAATGGTACAGAAAACATCTAAAGAAGATGGAAGGGATACATAGAGGAATTGTACTAAAAGAACTGGTAGATGTTCAGTCATTTCCAGTGGCAGCATCTGATCCAGAACTGAAGGAAGAAGTTCAAGCTGTGCTGAATACATTGGTGAAAAACTAGGCTCCAGGAATGGATGGAATACAAATGAAAATGTTTCAACATGTGGATGCAGCACTGGAGGCATGCACTCATTTATGCCAAGAAATTTGTAAGACAGCTACCTAGCCAACAGGTTGGAAGAGATCCATATTTGGATCCATTCCAAAGAAAGGTGACCCAACAGAATGCAGAAACCATTAAACAATATCATGAATACCACATGCAAATAAAATTTTGCAGAAGGTAATTTAAAAAATGATTGCATCAGTACATCAGCAGAAAACTGTCAGAAATTCAAGCTGGATTCAGAAGAGGACATGGAACAAGGAATATCATTACTGATGTAAGAAGGACTTTCGGCTGAAAGCAGAGAATACCAGAAAGAAGTTTACTTGTGCTTTATTGACTATGCAAAGACTTTTGACTGTGTGGATCATAAACTACAGTTGACATTGCAAAGAATGGGTATTCAAGAACACTTAATTGTGCTCAGGAGGAACCTGTACCATAGACCAAGAGACAGTCTTTTGAACCGAACAAGGGGATACTGAATGGTTTAAAATCAGAAAAGGTGTGCACCAAGGTTGTACTCAATTACCATATTTATTCAGTCTGTATGCAGAGCATATAATCAGAGAGCTGGATTGTATGAAGAAGAACATCTTCTTTGGAGGATTAGAGGAGGACTCATCAATAAACTGCGATATGCAGATGCCAGCCAGTACCTGCTTGCCGAAAGCAAAGAGAACTTGAAACCTTAACTGATAAAAATCAAAGACTTCAGTATAGATGGCACCTCAATATAAAGAAAATTAAAACCCTCACCACTGGACCAATAAAAAAAATCTTGATAAATGGAGAAAAGATTGGAGTTGTCAAAGACTTCACTTTTCTTAAATCCATAATCAACGCTCCTGAAAGCAGCAGTCAAGAAATGAAATGATGTACTGCAATAGGCAAATCTGCTGCATAAGACCTTTTTAAAGTGTTAAAGAGCAAAGATGTCAGTTTGAGGACTGAGGTGCACTTGACCCAAGCCTTGGGATTTTGAATTCCCTCCTATGCATGTGAAAGTTGAATAAGGAAGATGGTAGAAGGATCAATGCATTTGAATTATGGTAATGGAGAAGGATATTGAAAGTACCATGGACCACCAGAAGAAGAAATAAATTTGTCTTGGAAGAAGTACAGTCAGAATCCTCCTTTGAAGCACGGATGGCAAGATTTCATCTCTCATACCTGAGAGGGCCTAACAACAACAATATAAGTTGTAACCCACCTGGTTATACTTAATAACACCAACAACAATAGTCATTTATAGGAGAGAATGTATTTGGTTACTACGAAGTTCTAGAAAAGTTGTTTTAGGCAATGCTCATTGACAAGGGGCAAGCAGGATTTTTTCATTTCCAGGTCTCCTGCGGAAATAAGCCTGGGGACTTATTTACTTCTCACGCTTGAAGCAGTAGAACGTCCCTACATTTTCCAAACACATTTCCTCTTGAGATGTCCTGACGTCCTTCTAAATCAGGCAGCTGGATGTGTGCAAGCCTAATTGGCCTTTTACTTTGTAAAGGAAACTAAGCTACCAAGAGCCAGCCTCAAATAGCCCCAACTCAGGAAATCCTGAGACGCTGTCAAAGCTGCCAGCTTAGATAGGCACACATTTGCAGCTCTCCCTCACCTCCCCCCCCACTAGAGATAGGTGGGGACTTTAACATCATTTCCAGCACCCCAACTTCAGATAGGAGCAGAACACTAACACCCAGAAAGTAAGCCAGTTGCCTTCAACTCTCATTCCTGGCCGCCCCATCTGTGTCAGAATAGAGCTGGACTTCATAGCATCTCCTGCGACTGATTTTTTGGAAGTAGATCACTGGGCCTGGCTTCTGAGGTAGGTGCCAACCTTTTGGTTAGCCGCCCAGTGTATGAACTGTCTATACCCCCCAAGGCCAGGCACTAACAAAGGGGGCCTAGTCTGAGCTACCCTCGGTGTAGACTCAGGACCCAGAAATGTCTGAGTGTCTACACCTACCTGTGGCTTTTCATGGAAATACAACTGGGAAGGTGTTCAGTGGGTTCCACAACTCATCCCACTGTGGAAATGCATTTGCTTTGATGACTAAGGCCGAGTTGTTCACTTCTAGGAGATGGAGCCAGTGTTTCTTTTTATCTATGTTGTAACTATTGTTAACTATTGTTAGGGACTATTGAGGCTTTACTTTGGGCAATAATCCAAGTACTCCGATACTGCAGTTGCAACATCTTAAATAAAAGTGTAATGGAACCAACTCATATTTTCACCATTGATTTATAATCAAATATTTTCTGAGTGGCTCCTAGGTGCCCGATATGCAGAGGATTTGAAGGTAATAGATTCTCTTCTCGCCCTAAGTGTTGTCAGCCTTGTCGGGGAGGAAGACCAAGAGTCAGGTGGCACATGAAGCAGGCAGCGTCAGAGGTGGCTCTGTCTGGTTGCCTGGGAAGCTTCAGGGAAGGCACCTGAATCTAGACACAGGGGGACCGACAGACAGGGATGGCCGTGAGGTGTGAGAGGAGGCCAAAGGCTGGGGACATTGAGGCAGGCAGGGAGGGAACGCATGAGTCCAGGTAGACACACAAAAGGTGAGTAGCAGGGGCCACTCGAGAAGCTGTATTTCATTCAGCATCCCAGCTGGAGCAAAAGGGAGCCCTGGTCATGCAGTGGTGAGAGTGCTCAGCTGCTAAACACAAGGTTGACTGTTCTAACCCACCAGTCACTGTTCCACAGGAGAAGCGATGTGGCCGTCTGCGTCTATAGACATTACTCTTGGAAATCTTTGGGGCAATTCTACTCTGTCTCACAGGATTGCTGTGAGTCAGAATCAACTCAATGGCAGGCAGTGGATGGTGGAAAAGATTAATGGCTTTGGCTGTGAACCAGAACGTTAAAAGGTTTGAGTCTACCCAGAAGCACCTCGGGAGAAAGTCCTGTAATCTGTTTCCAAGAAGATCAGCCATTGAAAACCACATGGCGTCTATGGCCATACCATTGTGAACACGCTTGCTTTCCTCTGATCAAGGAAGCTAAGCAGGGTGAGTCTTTGTTGGTACTTGGATGGGAAAACTGTACGAAACACAGTTTGACTCTGACCCACATGGGAGCACCATAAGTCAGAATCGAGTCCACAGCAACTGGTACTGGGAGGGTAGGGTTTGAGGACCCGGAATTACTCAGGGATTCAAACAGGGAGGTGACGGGATTGAACTTGCTTTTAAGAAGACCTCTGGCCAGAGAGGTAAGTAAGGCTAGCTAGGCTGGCTGTGTGGAAGGCAGTCTGCAGTCAGATAGGCTCAGTCAAGTCCTTCCTTCTACAAACATCTGCAAACCTTAGCACTCCATGGACCACAGCAACTGAGTCAGAGAACCTGGCACCTCAGAGTCTCTGGTCCCTAAGTGGATTAGCCCAACGTTCCCTCGAAGCAAAAGTCTGAGTTGGGACTGTTGCTACTGACAAGGCAGTTTTAAAAGACTGATTTAAGGCAATTTATTCTTCTTTCCTTGACTCAACCTCAGATGGAGGGTCAGTGAGTCATAAAATAACCTCTACAGGTGGAGAAGTCAGGAAGGGAGGAGATGGAGCGGGGGCTCAGAGGGCTTGCTGAGGACAGCGGCCAAGGTCACTGCCCCTGAAGCCTCCGAGTCTGACTCCCATGCTCATCAGCTATTAGCACAAAAATCCTATTCCTGGGAGAAGCAGTGTTGGTCACTTCCTCCCACTCTACAACAGAAGGCTGCAAAGTTTCACGATTCTCCTCGCTGACCAGAGCCAGCAACGTGTACATGCTGTTAAGTCCAGGTAATTATGATGACTGTATTAAAAAATCCATACACTAGAAAAAATGTTAGCTTTTCCCCATGAGTACAGGATATTGATATTCCTCTCAGACTGCTCTGCCATCAACAGAGAAATTGTCCATCGATGAGCTCCCTGAAGTTGGAACCGAGGATAGCTGGGCACACGCAGCAGGCGCAGCCTCAGAAGGATGGGTGTTGGGGTGTGAGGGAGCACTCTGGGTGTGGTCCATCACTGTGATGTTGAATTTGGGGCCCATCCACTCTGTGTGTTGCCTTTTGTGGGCATGACATTCTTTGACCTTGTAGATGGACCCTCATGGCATCTCTTCCTCCCTGTGCATCTGTGTCTATGTCTGTAGGACACCGTTTGGAAGAGATGAGTTTTAGGATCCACAGGACTCTGGTATTAACATATTAATGCTGGAATTAACCAACGTCGGTTTTTCATACTGTGGTGGCTTGTGTGTGGCTGTGATGTTGGGAGCTATGCCACTGATATTTCAAATTCCAGCGGCCTCATCCATGGTGGACAGGCTTTAGCAGAGCTTCCGGACTAAGAATAGACTAGGAAAGGAATGGACAGTCCACTTCTGAAGGGTAAGCCTCTGAAAAACCTCATGAATAGCAGCAGAAACAAAAACAAGAAAACGCCTTATATCCAAACAGGGTCGTATCACAAATTTTGGGGAAATACAATTCAAGCCGTAATACCCTCTGAACTTGGAGACCAGCTGCCTTAAAGGACTACAAAGCCCTTTCACACTCCATTGCTATAGCTGGGCTGGGCAAAGGGAAGGCAGGCGGACCAGGGGCAGGTTATCCAATGAGCAAGATAAGCACGAGCTTAATTGCGCTTACTTACTAGTCTATAGTGAACATGACCTAATGATCAAGGTAAGCATAGGCTTAGTTGTGCTTACTTACTAATCTGTACTGCACATTACTCAATAAGCAAGGTAAACATGGGCCTACTTACCAATCTGTACTGAACAAAGCCCACCGAGTAAAGTGAGCACAGGCTAACTTGCGCTTACTTATTAATCTGTAATGAACACTTTCACATGTACTAATCTGTAGTGAACCATTTCATATATGGTCAAAACCAAGTGAAACAGTTCACTACAATTAGTAATTAAGCACATGCTTACCTTGCTCACTGGACAATGAGACACTGAGGAAGACGAGGTAAAGGGGAGCTAGGATTCAGGTGGCTATTTACTTTCCATTAAGCAGAGTCCTGAGAACAGCCCATAGGTTCCTGCTTTCCCTGCCTGTCACCTTCAGACTGCCCTGATTTCCTGCTGTTGGCCCAAGAACACTCAATGTCCTGAGTTCCTCTGAGGTATGTAAGTGGGTCTACATAGGTGTCCACACAGATGTTCCGATGCACCACCACCAGACTCTGACACTGAATCCACGGACTGTGGTTAAGCAATTTGTTTACCAGATGGAATCCAGAGAAATCAAATGAACTACATCTGTGGGAAGAGATGGTAGAAAAGCTCCATCTCATCAGCCAAAACTCGGCCAAGGGCCGACTGAGGAACAGTCCATCAAGTCCAGGCTGAAACTGGAGAAAAGTCAAACAAGTACATGAGAGCCAAATTTAATCTTGAACATATTCCACCTGAATTTAGAGATCATCTCAAAAACAGATTTGATGCATTAGACACTAATGACCGAAGACCAGAAGAGTTGTGGAATGACATCAAGAACATCCTACAGGAAGAAAGCAAAAGGTCATTAAGAAGACAAGAGAAAAGGAAAAGACCAAAATGGATGTTAGAAGAGACTCAGAAACTTGCTCTCCAGCATAGAGATGCCAAAGCAAATGGAAGAAATGAGAAAATAAAAGAGCTGAGGGGAAATTTTCAAAGGGCAGCTCAAGAAGACAATGTCAAATATTATAAGGAAATGTGCAAAGACCTGGAGTTAGAAAACCAAAAGGGAAGAACATGTTCAGTATCTCTCAAGCTGAAAGAACTGAGGAAAAAAATCAAGCCTTTTCAAGATGTTCAACCATTTCAAGAGGTTGCATATGATCCAGAGTCAATGATACTGAAGGAAGAAGGAATTGGCAAAGAACAAGGTTCCAGGAATTGATGGAATACAAATTGAAAAATTTCAGCCAACTGAATCAGCACTGGAAGCACTCATTCATCTATGCCAAAAAATTTGGAAGACAGCTAGCTACCTGGTCAAATGATTAGAAGAGACCCATATTTGTGTCCATTCCAAAAAGAGGTGATCCAAGGGAATGCAGAAGGCATCAGACAATATCATTAATATCACATGCAAGTAAAATTCTGAAGAAGATAATTCAAAAAAGGGTACAACTGTCCAGTAACAGGGAATTGCCAGAGGTTCAGATAGGGACATGGAAAGAGGGATTGTCAAGGCCAAGTAGAACTGCTCTCTGGGGGTCCCAGAACTGTACATCTTTACCGGAGCAGCCAGCCTCATCCTTTCTCCTCAGAGCCGCTGGTGAGTTTGGACCACTAACCTTGTGGATAGCAGTTCAACACGGAACCACCAGATTTTAGGAGTTAGTATTTATTATAGAAGGTTAATTTCCACCTAGACTTTAGGAAGCTGGGTAAGGCATCCCAGGATCCTGGATGAGGCAGCAGAACGCCCATGGCAGGACCTGCAGTTATTATTCAGGGACATAGAGGACCCTGTTTGGCATGTCCATGAGAACAGGGTTTGGAGCAGTCCTTTGTGGCCTGTGACTCGCATTCACCCCAAGAAGGCATCTTTTCCAGTTTGCTTCCAGGCTAACCAAGCACACAAATGAAATTTCAGCCTCCAACAAGATCTCAATCAGAAAACGGACATGTCTGCTGGAAAGGTCTCTCAGACGAGGGCGGGAGACCCTGTGTGGCATCTTTTCCCTGTGTACTGACCAGGTTCTGGGGCCTTTTGGAGAAGGCTTTGCAAAACAAATGCAATCCTTTCCACAGGATACACAAACATCAGCCAGACACGCCTCAAAGCATGCTTAGATTTGGGACATTCACCATAAAAATAACTTCCTATCCCTGGTGAGTTGCCCATATTTGGTTAAGTTGGAGTTAGATGCCAAATCACCCAGAATTTCTGCCAGGAAACCATCTTAGCTGAAATTCCTGAGGCTTCTAAAGAAGAAGGGAAAGCATGTTTTCAAGGATGTTAAATGTGTTGCACTGGGGAACATCATTTGTTTGAAGTAGAGGGCTAAAGATGACTTTGAGTTCACTTCAAGCAGATTTTAAAGAAATTAGATGTTCTTTGCGTTTTGTAGGATGGATTGAAGTGAACTGGTTGTAAGGTAGAAATAGCAGCAGCTGGGAGATCATCTTCTAAGGAACATGGGATTCAGAGGATCTTAGAACCAGGCTCAAGGCTCAGAACTTACAGGTGTTTAGGGGCTAAGGAATGCTTAGGGGTGTTTAGGTCTTAGACTATAATTATTATTACCTCAGTAAGTTATTTTGTGGGTTGGCCTGGGGTCTAACTGCCATTTATGCTTTTGTTTCCATGGAGAAAGATACTCAAAGTTCCAAGCTGATGCATGGAACAGAAAATGCTTCTATTACATATAATATGTATTACTATATAAAAAGTTGTACATGTTAATACATAGTATATATACGTGTGTGTATATATATATATAACAAATCAAACCAAACTCACTGCCATCAAGTCAATTTCAACTTATAGTGATCCTATAGGGCAGTACAGAACTGCCCCATTGGGTTTCCAAGGCTGTAAATCTTTAAATAAGCAGACGGACACATCTTTCTCCCACAAAGCCGCTAGTGTACTAACCGTGGACCTTTTGGTTAGTTGTTGATAGGTGCAGTAGGGTCAGTACAGACTCATAGTAACCCTGTGTACAACAGAACAAAACATTGCCCGTTCCTATGCCAGCCTCACAATCGTTGCTGATTTGAGGCCATTGCTGGTGCCACCGTGCCAATCCCCCTCGTTGGGGGGTCTTCCTCTTTTTCATGGTATCTCCATTTTACCAAACATGATATCCTTCTCCATGGACTGGTCCCTCCTGATAATATGTCTTAAGTATGACAGACGAAGTCTGGCCATCCTGGCTTCCAAGGAGCACTCTGGCTGCACTTCTTCCAATGCAGATTGGTTTGTTCTTTTGACAATCCGTGGTACTTTCAATATTCTCCCCAATACCACAACTCAAATGCATCAGTTCTATGGTTTTCGTTATTCACTGACTAACTTTCACTTTCATATGAGGTTACGGAAAATGGCTTGGGTCAGGCACACCTTAGTCCTCAAGCTGACATCTTTGCTCTTCAACACTTTAAAAAGGTCTTGTGCAGCAGATTTGCCTAATGCAATACGTCGTTTTATTTCTTGACTTCTGCTTCCATGAGTGTTGATGGGTGATCTGAGCAAAATGAAGTCTTTGACGTCAGTCTTTTCTTTACTTATCGTGATGCTATTTATTGGTCCAGTGGTGAGGATTTTTGTTTTCTTTATGTTGAGGTGCAACCCATACCAAAGGCTGTGGTCTTTGATCTTCATCAGTAAGTATTTTAAGTCCTCTTAGCTTTCAGCAAGCAAGGTTGTATCATCTGCATATTGCAGGTTGTTAATAAGTCTTCCTCCAATCCTGATGCCAAGTTCTTCATATAATCCATCTTCTTGGATTATTTGCTCAGCAGAGATTGAATAAGTATGGTGAAAGAATACAACTCTGGTGCACACCCTTACTAATTGTAAACCATTCGGTGTTTCCTTGTTTTTCAAACAACAGCCACTTGGTCCATGTATAGGTTCCTCATGTGCACAATTAAGTGTTCTGGAATACTCACTCTCTGCAGTGTTGTTGTCCATAGCTTGTCATAATCCACAAGATCGAAAGCATTTGTGTCAATAACCTATCAGTAAGCATATTTCTGATATTCTTTGCCTTCAGCCAAGATATTCCTCATTCCATGTCCTCTTCTGAATCTAGCTTAAACCTCTGGAAATTCTCCGTTAATGAATGGTTGCAGCTGTTTTTGAATGATCTTTAGCACAATTTTACTTGCATGTGATATTAATGATATTGTCCAATGATTTGCACATTCCGTTGGGTCATCTCTTTGCAATGGGCAAGGATATGTATCTCTTCCAGTCAGTTGGCCAAGTAGTTGTCCTCCAATTTTTTTGGCATAGATGACTGAGTGCCTGCAGTGCCACATCAGCTTCTTGAAAGATTTCAATTTGTATTCAATCAATTCCCGGTGCCTTGTTCTTTGTCAATGCCTTCAATGCACCCTGGATTTCTTTCTTCAGTATCATTGGCTCTTGATCATATGCTACCTCTTGAAATGGTTGAACATCACCATTTCTTTTTGGTACAGTGACTGTGTATTCCTTCCATCTTCTTTTGATGCTTCCTACATCATTCAATAGTTTACCTAGAAAATTCTTCAGTATTACAAATCGAGGCTTGAATTCTTTAGTTCCCTAGCTTGCAAAATGCTGAGCATGTTCTTCCCTTTTGGTTTTCTAACTCCAGGTCTTTGCACATTTCATTATATTTGACTTTATCTTCTCCAGCTACCCTTTGAAATATGCAACTCTTTTATCTCATTTCTTCCATTTGCTTTAGCATCTCTATTGCTGGTGAGCAAGTTTCAGAATGTCTTCTGACTTCTATTTTGGGCTTTTCCTTCTTTCTTGACTTCTTAAAAACCTTTCCCTTTCTTCCTCTTCTTGATGTCATCCCATAACTCTTCTGGTCTTTGGTCGTTAATGTATAATGCATCAAATCTGTTCTTGAACTTGAATTGATCTCTAAATTCAGGTGGGATATGTTCAAGGTTAGATTTCGGTTCTCATGTACTTGTTTTAATTTCTGCAGCTTCAGCCTGAATTTGCATATGAGCAATTGATGGTCTGTTCCACAGTCTGCCTTTGGCCTTGTTTTGACTGATGATATGGAGCTTTTCCACGGTTTCTTTCCACAGATGTAGCCAATCTGATTTCTGTATATTCCCACGTGTATAGTCATCTTTTATGTTGTTTAAAAAGGTATTTGCAATGAAGTCATTGGTCTTGCCAAATTCTATCATGCAATCTCCAGCATCATTTCTCTCACTAAGGCCACATTTTCCAACTACTGACCCTTCCTCTTTGTTTCTAATCTTTGCATTCCAATCACTAGTAATTATCAATACATCTTGATTGCTTGTTTGATCAATTCAGACTGAAGAAGTTGGCAGAATTCTTCTATTTCATTATCACTGGCTTTAGTGGCTGGTGCATAAATTTGAATAATAGTATTAACTGGTCTTCCTTTGAGGTGTATGGATATTATCTTATTACAGACAGTGTGGTATGGTACTTCAAGACAGATCTTGTTATGTTCTTTTTGATAATGAATGTGATGCCATTCTTCAAATTGTGATTTCCAACACAGTAAACCATGTGACCGTCAGATTCAAAATGGCCAACACCAGTCCATTTCAGCCTAGGATATCGATGTTTATAGTTAGCAGCCAAGCATTTTAACCACTGGGTTACCAGGGTTTCTTTGGAGAGTAAGAAAGAACCCAAAACCACCCAAGTTTTAAGCCTAGGACACAAGGGAAGCATGGGATGGGATAAGGCTGGTTCAGGGACAGACAGTGAATTCAATCTTTTGCATTTTGAGTTTATGGGGCTGATGGGACATCTAAATAGAAACATCTACCCAGTAACAGTGATCACTGTGGTAGTCTCCCTCACAGGCAAAGAAACTAGGGCTCAAGGCTCTAAAATTTGCCCAAGGTTACAGAGGAGGGTAATGGGCAGGCTGGAACCAGCATGCTATGTGAAACTTTTTTTTCCTTACAGGCAGCTGTCTCAAGTTTGGGTCTAGTGCTCCAGTGGGAGGTGAGAGTAGGAGCCATGGGGCTTGTGGGAAAGCTGGTTAAAAGGAGCAATCTTAAATGTGAGCTGCTCCTTTTGCACCTCCCCCTTTCTTTATTTTTGTGAAATATAGGTTCGATGGCTGGAGCTGCTGCAGCTAACTTGTGACCATGAAGTAACTTTGAGCTTTTTTTGGTGGAGAGGAGAATGGGTGAGAAAACTCAAACTGGAGGGTTTCCGTTTTCATAAAGGAGGCAGCGAAGTTGTGCATTGTGGTTACTTCATGAAAACTCATTTCCTCACTCCTCCTCAACAGAACTTTAAACTCCCAATTTTATTTTGGACTTCAGTATGTCCAGCTAAAATAACACCAAAAGATGTTTCCTAGCCTCTTTTGCAGGCAAGGGTGGCCACGTGTATCAATTTTGGTCACGGAGAAATCACAGGGTGGGGCTTCTGGGAAAGCTCTCATGGGAGCAATCTTAAGTATCATGTGCACATTTTGTTCCTCCCCTTTTTTCCTTCTTGGAATATAGATTTGATGGCTGGAGCTGCAGCAGCTATTTGTGACCATTAAGTAAACTGGAGAGTGGAAAACTGCTAAGAATGTCAGAACAGAAAGCAAAAATGGGGTCAGGACATTGTTGATAGTATGGACACGCCACACTGACCCTAGATTACCTACCTCTGGATTTATTTTACATACACCTCTTTGTCTATGCTACTGCATATGGGGTTGTTGACCTTGCGGTTCAAACTGACTTTGCAGTCCAGCGCATTAACCCACAGCACCACACCAGGACTCTACAATCTCTACTTGGTGAGGCTAGGATAGATCTTATGAGGTGGAGCACCGAATATGTGGATAAAAGGGTTGAAGTTCTGCATTGGTATGAAGCAATTTATAGACTGAAAAAACTGAGATTCATATCTGTAGGAAAGGCATCTGAGCACCTGTGATGTGAAAACCCCCATTCCCATCCACGTGGTTGTCTACCTCATGCAAACTCATCCAGCGCAAGCCATTCCCACCCTCCCCAGGCCTTGTTTATCTGCACAAATCGGTCTGAGCTTTACACTTCACCATTAGCAATGTTCATTGAAGGAGGAAAACACTTTCTTGGTTCATTTTAGCTTTAAAATCAATTCTGCAAACATTGATTAAAACATGAAAGTCACTTAAAGAAGCATCAACATCTCAGAACACATGCATTCTTGTGTGCCCATGTTCACCGCTCTTCAGATTCAGGGATTTGGATCCACTAAGAATTTTAAATGCTCCTTTTTTTCTCTAGGTTAAAATTTTTGGCGATTGAACACCAACTCAGGATGCCCTGGGAAGAAGGTTAGCAAGGGTGCAAAGTCACGTCTTACAATAAAGAGACGAACACCATCTCTCTCACATGGGACCCAGAGGACCTGTCTCCTTGGCTCTGGCAGATGGTCTTTCAATGCATACATCTGAAACTAGCAAGGACAATTAAGAGAACGATGCATTCCTATCTTCACAACCAATACCATTTCTTTTTAAAACTCAATGATCGATGGAAAGAAAGTCTTTGCAACAGCATCAGACACGCTCTGCTCTCCCATCTATTCTGTATGCAATTCCTGGGGCTTCTGAGATTGAAAAAGTAATGCTGGTTGAGGCCATTTATCTAGTTATGTGGCAGCTGCAAATTCAGTTGCTCTGGAAACAATCTAATCTTCTATCTCCCAGTTACGTTTAATGGCTGGATTAATGTAACAACCACTTATATCTGGAAATCCATCTTGGCTATATTGTCAGGGCCATGTAGAATGGTAAGTAGAAGGAGGGTTTATTGATGTATAAAACCATAAGCTTCTTTAACATTTATGTGAATGAAAATGATGCTCAGATTATTTAATATTTCCATGATAGATTATTCTTAGGAGACAGAGACAGACATGCATTCAGAGAACAAATGAGAGACATTATTTTAAATGAGGTCACATGGAGATCGGTGCACAATGCCATACACAAACATCCAGAGCAGAGAGGGGACCCAGAGGAAGAAGAATACATGTGAAGGTCTCTGTCTTGGACAAGTATAGACTGAACTGCTACAAGCCATAGGTAGTCAATAAAAATGTAAACATCCATTTGATGTAGACTCAGCTTCAAGAGTTGTAAAGCGTTCATTAGAAAGTATGTTTGACATTTTCTTGACTAGTCAAAACGTAAATGGGCCAATCGGTGCACACACTGGGAGGAAGGGAAGACAAGAAACTTTGGAAATACTCCTGATGGTGATTTGTTGGAACCCCTGACAGCTTTCAACCAATTTAGAAGCCAGAAGCCCAGGTGGATAGGATATTGTTTCTGGTGTGAAGAGGGTGGTGTACAGGAAGGCTGCCAGTAGGGGGCAGTCAAGCTACAGAGAGGTGTTTGGTTGGTGGGGAGGCTGGGGACCCCAGGGAAGCGACCACATGACTGCTCCCCTCCAGGGGCAGTGCTGAGGGCCCTGAGGACATCACCACAAACCACAGAGCCAAGGACACCTATGGGCACGCCTAAGGCCATTGTTCTTGCTGAGGAATCGATTTAAGGCACTGGACATGAAGGAGGAAGGAGCTTCAGAGGGGTCTGTTCCCATTCAGGGTCAAGTGGGAAGGTGGCCCCCAGATGCCCAGCCCTGCCCTAAGGAAGTGGGGGGAGCTGTGAGGAGCAGAACGAGCCCAAGGGCATCCCTTGAAGGCAGAAACCCTCACATTTAAAGGCCGGCTCAAGGGCAGTCAAGTATGGCGCAAGCCCGGGGCACATGGGTCGATTCACTCAGGTTAGCCCGGCACCCTTCCTCACACATGGTGCACGCAGAGGGTGGGGTGGGCCCCCAGGCCAAGTCCCAGGGGGTGCCAGGTAAGACGCCCCAAATATGAAAGATATCGGAGGGAGGCAACCAGATTAGAGGGGGGATCATCACGCTCAATGTCCATTCACCTTGAAATTGGGGTATGGCACTGGTGACCCTCGCCACGCCTGGCACAGCGACCTATCAGCGTGTCCCCAGAGGCAGGGCTATGCCACTCCCGCCCACCCACCGGTGTCCACTGGTACCTGGGCACCCAGACAGACTCAGCCTTCGAATGCCCTTGAGTGCTCCTGAGAGTATGAGAGCAGATGCATTTTAAACAACAGAATGTGGGCTTGATAACAGTCCAAGTTTTAATAGCATAGTAAAATATTTATCTCACTCTTTCTCACCAGCAAGCAATCAACCCATAGCACACAGACACAATGTGGAAACATCAAGGTCTGCTCAGCAACAGCCAGATGCAACCACTTCACATTAAAAAGGGGGGAAAAAAATCCATCAGTTAATGGGAAAAGCAGACCCACCGCCGGGCAAATGCACCCGAGATCAGCTCTCCTGCCCAATAGGAAGGAGGAGGCTGCTGGAACATGACAGATGGATGCCTTACTCCTCAGACTCCTGGCTCTTCAGCTGCGGAATCACGAGCGGTGGGCCTTTCTCAGGTTTGGGTTCTTAACATGTTGGATAATCCCACTCACATTAATCTCCCTCTTGACCCTAAATGCATCTCTTGGTCTCACCCAAATGCCTGATTTCCTTTTTGATAAATAACACCAAGCGTGTGCAGGGGTCAGGCACTGGGGCTGGGGCATCGATAAATAATATTCTTTCTCTAAAGACAGGGACATAATGGTCCTCATTTCTTGGGTTTGTTACAGTGAAGTTGGAAGACCGTGGGAGCCAGCAAACCTGACGTAGAAATTCAAATGGAAGGGAAGGCTCTAAAGACAACAGTCCTGCTTTCCCAGGTGAGGAGAGTCAGGACTGAGCTTGCTGGGGTCATCCCTTGTACTATCTTCTTTCTTGTGGGGTACGCCCCTCTCTTGGGCCCCTCAGGGCAGGTGGAAGCAGAAGAGGAGCAGAAGGAGGCAAGGAGTTGTGGAAGACACTCAGCAGGTCTTCACAGAGATGAGGTGGGTGGGGTCTGTCCATGTCTGCTGCCAGGCTAGCTGAACAAGGTGTCCCTGTGAGCTACTGGCTGAGGGCCTGAGTGAGTTTGTGGGGTGGAAGGTGGGCACTGATCCTCAGCAGGATAGGACAATTGGAGATCAAGTAACTAGGATCCAGAAACAAACACACAGCCCCATAGCTTACCTTTTTTGTTTTCTATACTTGGTTGCAAGGAACCCTGGTCTTGTAGTGAATTTCCGAGCCAGGCTGCTAGTCACATGATCAATAGTGCAAATCTACCAGGGGCTCCTCTGGAGAAAGATGAGGCTTTCTGCTCCCGTGAAGATCTACAGCCTTGGAGACCCTATATAGAATCGCTATGAGTTGGAACTGACTCCATGGCACACAACCATCACCATACTTGGATGTAGGAGTCCTGGTATGGCACTAAAGGATAAGCACTGGACTGCAACTGCAAAGCTGATGACAGTTCAAATCCACCCGCTGTTCCTTGGAAATCCTATTAGGGTTGCTATGAGATGGAACCAATTTGACGTAATAACAACATACTTGGATGCAGTATGGAAAATAAAACAAGTAATCCTGCAGTTGTTTTTTTTCCCAACACAAATTACTCTGTTCTGTGAGGAGACGGTTTCACTCCAAATAAAACTTGATGTTGTCTTCCCTCTACTCCCTCTCTTCTCCTCTCCTCTCAAATGACAACTCTCAGTAGAAAAAGTATTTTTTTCCCCCGTGAATGCCAATATACTTTGGGGCTTCTTGATCTAAGGACCTGATCTCTGGTAAGGCAGAAAGGGAGCAAGTGCGTTCTCTGGAACATGAGTGGGTTGGCTGATGTATCCCAGGGTAGAAACAGCTGAGCTCCCTGCAGTCGCCTCCTAACGACTTGCTCCTGGAGTAAGATGCCTGGGCCTTCCTAGACGATACATTTAGAAGAATTCTTGAAGAAGCACTTTTCTGAATTCCGTTCTGATTAGCATCAAGCTAAGAATCATGGTCCATGTGGTCTCAATCATTTCCTCCTCATTTCCTGATTCCTTCTCCAGGGTCTCGTGTGGCCCTTTAGAGATTGGGTGACACAGTAACACAACGCAGGGTCATGACGGGGGCTTGATGGTGTCCATTCCCCGAGCGTCCTCTCCTGCTACCACGTGCTGGCCTTTGGCAAGTGCCAAGCAAATCCCTCTAAAAACAGCCCAAAACCATTGGAGTGGAGGTGACCCCATGTGTGTTAGAGTATAATGCATCCCACAGGATTTTCACGAGCTGATGTTTTGGAAGTAGGTTGCCAGACCTTTCTTCCTATGTACCCCTGGGTGGACTGAAACTTCCTTTTCAGTTAGCAGCTGAACACATCAGCTGTTTGCACCTCCCAAGGACTCCTAAATGCCTGTAAAAATGCATTCAAAAGAAATGGTTAACAAAAAATAGATGGGAAATCTACTGTCACCTAGAAATCATCCCCAAATATTCCACAATTCAAACACTAGAATTTGGGTTGTTCCGGGTTCCTCATTCCTTACTAAAACCTGTGGCTGCTATAGAGCCGATATCCTCCTCACCGCGACCCCACGTGTGACAGAGAGCAGAGCTCCATAGGGTTTTCTCGGCTGTCATCTTTACGGAAGCTGATTGCCAGGCCTTTCTTCTGTGGTGCCACCGGTGGGTTCAAAACAACAACTTTTAGGTTCGCAACCTATCACAAACCACTTGTGCCAGCCAGGGACCTCATTTCTTGCAGGAAGCTGGGAAAGAGGACTGTACGCAGATGGAAAATCATAGAGGAGGCCATTTTATTGGGTGTCCACAAAAAGTTTCATCACACAAGAAAGTGACGATTCTGTGGTAGGGGGTGGCACAACACAACACCAGATCTAAACAGAAGGTTAAATGATGCTAACGATGAGCAACGCCCAGCCCCCCCTCCCCCCAGCCTCAGCACGAATCTTTGAGCAGCGTCCATTTGCTTCGGCGTGTTGCTCCGTCTTCCAATGAAACAGCGCTTGGATAGTCACGAAATCAACAAAAAAGCAGCATTGCCCTTTTAATACCCACACCACTGCAGCACACACGTAGCGCGGCATGCAAATCCACAGCTGGTCTGGTTGGTTTTTTTACCCCCCTTTAGTTTTTTTGTTTTTTGTTTTTAATTAATAAACGGAACGGCAATTGTCGATTGCGAATATTAGTAGCGTAACACGTAAGTGCATTTCTGTCTGGGACCAAGTCATCAGCTTTGTGATTGTTACAAGGGCAACAGGCACACAGCGTCCCCTTCAGATACGGCTGCCCTCCCTCTGCCCACCCTTCGGATCCGAAGCCCCTGAGAAGAGCGTCTTCTCCCGTTTCATTCTGTAGGAGTGGGGAAGAAAGTTCCAACCTCACAATGCTCTAAGAAAGCATCTGAGTCCTGCCCTCTTTCCCCCCTCCACCCCTACCCCCAGCGTCAGAGCTGGATCAGTTCTACCTCAGGACCCCGAGTGGTCACTTGCACAGGGGAGTCTTAGCGTGTCGCCATGGCAGTGTCCCTGCTCGCCACTCCCGCCTGTGGCTCACACGGAACTGAGCTTGACCAGGCCGCGCACAGAATCCTCGTGCAGAGAGTCCTGACTGACCAGGCCCAGTGAGTGCATGGTGCGGCTGTGGGCCAGCGGGCTGCCGGCCAGCATCCGGGGTGGGGAGGGTGCCTCCTCGGGCGTCAGGAACTGGTGGCCCACGAGCTCCTCTTTGAGGGGCAACATGTCCGCGAGTGTGGCCTCGGAGGACAGATTGGGCATGGAGGAGGGCGGTGTGGGCTGGCCCAGTGTCAGGCTGGTGCACGGTGTGCCCAGGCTGGCCTTGCCAGGTAGGTGCAGCTCGTCACTGGTGAGGCTGGGCTCGCTCTGCAGCAGGGGTGTGGCCGCGGCCTGCAAAACGAATTTGGTGCTCTGAATGCACTGGTCTTGGTCACACTGGAGAGCGAGGCAGTCAGCAAAGAGAGGGGAAACGGGGAGAGGGGCAGGGGGTGTGGAAGGTGAGAAGAGAAAGACTGGTTAGTGATTGCAGGTGGTCAGCAGCATGCAGAAGACACCAGTTCCATTTGGAGGTAAAACCAGCACCTGCTAATTACTTATGGAGCCCCTGGGTGTTAAGCAGTTGACTACAAGGTGAAAGGTCAGCAGTTTGCACCCCCTTGGAGGCACCTGGGAAGACAGGTCTGGTGATCTGCTTCTCAATGCCTGGAGAACTTTAAGGAGCAGTTCCTTATTGAGCCAAAAGGAAGCGGAATCAACTAAACAGCACTTAGGGGAGACTGGTGGCACAGAGGGTCAGGCCTTGGCTGTTAACTGCAAGGTCAGCAAGTCAAAACTTACTAGCCACTCCGTGGGAGAAGGGGGAGGCTTTCTGCTCCTGTATAGATGTACAGCCTCAGGGTGGCTGAGTCAGAACTGACCCAACAGCACACAACAACAATAAAACAGCACTTATGTACCTGACCAGACAAATCTGTCATCCACAAGATCTGTCCACATGCAGGGAGTAATGGAAACTCAGAGAGGACGGGACTTAATGACAACTGTGCTCATTAGCGTCACAGACTTGGACCACCTACGCCGTGGTGTCTGAGCGGCTGTTTTTATAAGCTGAAAACTATTCTCAGCCCACTGCTTTAAACGTATAGGAACAACAGAAGTCCCTAAGGGGCTGGCCAGACGTGTCAAAGCTCTAGAACCAACCACCTGGTGCTGATTTTTCATGGGCTTCTATAACCATTACCTGAGCTGCGATGGTTTGCTTTTTACCAATGAAAGACAACGTCAGCATTTAAAAAGATATTCCCTTTACTTCTAAATGTTTGCAAATCCTATGACTTCTTGTGTATTTTAATTCATTCTTAACTCACTTGGCAAAGACACCACATTTTAGACCACTGAGCATCGATTATAACTTTGCAAACCCTTCTTTGAACTGTCTAAGTCGGGATTTCTGGAACAGCTGGAGGAGTTGGTATGACTTGGAACCCGCCCTCAGCCTAAAGCCTGGTCCACACACCAGTCCTCCACGCAGCTTCTTTTCTGGGCAATGGGTTCTTCAGAAAACAACAACAACAAACATTTGTGTGTGTTTTGGGTGAAAGTTTACACAGCAAATTAGATTCTTGTGTAACTATTTCTATAGAAACTGTTCATTGGCATTTGCTCACATGTTTCCCTGTGTTAGCATTCACTTTACTTCCGTTCTGGTTGTTCCCTGTCTAATAATCTAGTTTCCCTGCCCACTTTCTGCCTCATCTAAGCTTTAGAGTAATTGTTGCCCATTTGGTCTCATACAGACGAATTTTTAAAAAAAGGATCACAGAACTCAAGGGTGATACTGTTTATTTTATGAGACATCTATTACTTAGCTAGAAGGTGGCCTCCGTGGGTACCTTCAGTTCAAGGTTTATGGGTTATCTCAGGGAGATGGTCTTGGGGACTTGGTTCAACAAGTCTGGACATTTTGAGAATTTGAAATCGGTTCTACAATTGTCTCCCATACTATTAAGATTTGGGTGATTGACTCTGGTTTTCAACTTTCCCATCTAGAGACCTCACAATCTGGATCCCACACAACACTCTGAAGGAGTAAACTAAAATTAGATTTGCTTGTTTCTGTTGATCTGAAGAAAGCCTTTGTTTTAAACAGAAAACAAATCAGCAAATTCTATCTTAGGGATCAGCCTGAGTATCTCTCACTGGCTCTTGGTGTTATTGTTGTTAAGTGTCATCGAGTCAGTACTGACTCATAGCAACCCTATACACAACAGAACTCAACACTGCCTGATCCTGGGCCAACCTCACAATTGTTGCCACGCTTGAGCCCATTGACACTGCCATTTTGGCTCTTAGAGACTCAGAAAACTACCATGTGACGGTTACAAGGTAACCACCTGGGTGGTGCCAACACGCTCAGCTGCTGAGGTTACAGGTACCTTGGAAGAAAGGGCTGGCAGTCGACTTCTGAAAACTCAGCTACTGAAAACCCCATGAAGCTCAGTGGCATTCTGACATACATGGAGGTCATCCTGAGCTGCAGTCACCTGGATGAAAAAGCGGGATGGTCGCCTTGGAGGACATCAAGGTCAGCGGGCACAACAGAGTCCCACTTTGCAATCCCACTTTGCATCCCACTTTGGTCTGGTGACTGGGGTCTTAAAACTTGTGAGCGACCATCTAAGGTACAACTGTTGGTTTCTCCCTGTCTGGACACATGGAAGCAATGAGTCCAAAGGACTAACGGACCACTGGACCCTCAGTCTCCAAGACCCTGAGACCAGAAGAACTAGATGGTGCCCAGCTACTATGTCCAACTACTCTGAAAAGGATCACTTAGGAGGTCCGGAATAGAATGGGAGAAAAATGTGGAACAAAACTCAAAATAATTTAAGAGCACCAGCTTCCTGTTGGGATAGTGTCAAGGACTAAATTGTGTTGCCCCCATCTCCCTCCCACCCCAGAAAAAAAATGTGTCAGCTTGTCTGCACCATGATTCTAAGTGACTTGATGTGCTAAGCCAGTAAGAATCTTAGGGTGGTATGTTGTTGTTATGTGCTGGCGTGTTGTTTCCAGCTAAAAGTGATCCTGTGTATGGTTTCAGAGCTGTAAATCTTTACGGGGACAGAAAGCCTCATCTTCCTCCTGTGGAGCAGTTGGTTAGTTCAAACTGCTGATCTCATGGTTTGCAGTCCCATGCTTAGTCCTATGGAGATACTGCTCTCCACACCAGGACTTTTGATATTGTTAAGTGTCGCTACGTCAGTTTCCGAGGAGCAGCTTGTGAGTTTGAGTTGCCCACCTTGTGAATCAAATGACCTTGCGGTCCCAGTGCTTATTCTACAGCACCACACCAGGACTCCAACACCACCGCTAATCCCACCACAACCTGTAACATCTTACAAGAGATGAAAGAGATGTGGGCACTGGAAGATGGACCTGCTACCACCAAGAGAGAAGAACTGGGGTCCCTACACTGGGAAGCTCCTAGAGCCAGGGGAAAATTGATGCCAAGATGTATGGAGATCTCCAGGGAACACAGGAAGAAAGCAAAAGGTCATGAAAAGGGTAAGAAAGAAAAGACAAAAATGGATGTTAGGAGAGACTCTGAAACTTGCTCTTGAGTGGAGAGAAGCTAAAGCAAATGGAAAAAAATGAGAAAATAAAAGAGTCGAAGAGAAAACATCAAAGGGTGGTCCAAGAAGACAGTGTCAAGTGTTATAACGAGAAGTGCAAAGACCTTTAGTTAGAAAACCAAAAGGGTTTCTCAAGATTAAAGAACTGAAGACAAAACTGAAGAAGCCTTCACTTGCAATACTGAAGGAGTCTATGGCCAAAATGGATTCCTGGTGCGGTACTATAGGATAAGGACTGGACTGCAAGGTTGGTTTGAACTGCCAGGTCAGAAGTTCAAGTCCACCAGTCACTTCCTGGAAACCCTATATTGGATTGCTATGAGTTAGAACGGACTTAACAGCATTTAACAACCACAACATGGGCAAGATCTTGAATGATTCAGGAAGCAGCTAAAGAAGACAGAAAGGATAGAGTCACTGCACCAACAAGAATTGTTCGACGCTCAACCGTTTCAAGAGGCAGCATGTGATCTATTTACCCACAAGACAAATGAGCCACATCATGGGAAGATATATG
>NW_006408635.1:6773828-6785439 GCF_000296735.1 Chrysochloris asiatica | reverse complement strand
TAAAAAAAAAAAAAAGAGGCAGCATGTGATCAAGGACCGCCAGTCCTAAAGAAAGCAGTCCAGGCTGCCCTGAAGGCACTGGTGAAACACGAGGCTCCAGGAATAGAATACAGATTGAAATCTTTCAACAAAATGATGCAGCATTAGTGGCACCCACTCATCTCTGCCAAGAAATTTGGAAGCCAGCTACCTGGCCAATTGGCCGGAAGAGATCCATATTTCTGCCCGTTCCAAATAAAGGTGACCCAAGAGAATATGGAAATTATTAAACAATGTCATTATATCAAACACATGTAAATTTTTGGGGAAGATAATTCAAAAGTAGTTTCACAGGGAAATTCCATACATTCAAGCTGAATTCAGAAAAGCATGTGGAATGAAATATATCATTGCTAATATCTGATGAATCTTAGTTGAAAGTAGAGAATATCCAAAATATGTTCACCTGTGTTTTATTGACTGTGCAAAGACATTTGTATGAATCATAACAAATTATGGACAAATTGTGAAGACCAAGGAGCCCTGGTAACATGGTAGATTATGAACTGGGCTGCTAACCACAAGGCCGGTAGTTTGAATAAACCAGTTGCTCCACGGGAGAAAGATGAAGCTTCCTGTTTCTGTAAATACTTACAGCCTCAGAAATCCTATACAGTGTTTCTATGAGTCAGAACATAAAACCACCACTCCCACTCCCATTGTGAAGAATAGGGATTCCAGAACATTCAATTGTATTCATGTGGAACCTATAACTACACCAATGGGCATACATAGACCAAGAGGCAGTCGTTAAAACAGACCAAGGGGATACTGTGTGATTTAAAGTCAGGAAAAAAAGCATGTGCCAGGGCTGTACCATTTGACCATTCAATCTGTATGCTGAGCAAATAATCCAAGAAGCTTGATTATATGAAGAAAAACGTAGCATCAGGATAGGAGGAAGACTCATTAAAAACCTGCGATACACAGATGACGTAACATTACTTGCAAAGTGAAAAGGACTTGAAGTACTTACTGATGAAGATCTAAGACTACATAAACCTTTGTATGAACTGTCCCTCAACATAAAGAAAACAAAACTCCGTACAGCTGGGCAAACACACAGCATTATAAACAGAGCAAAGATTGAAATCGTCCAAGATGTCATTTTACTTGGGTCTTCAATCAGCATCCATGGTGGCAGCAGTTGAGAAATCAAACAACGTACGTGCACTGGTCAAACCAAATGACCCACTGCCATGGAGATGATTCTGAAAAATAGGGAGCCCGTAGGGCTGAGCAGAACTGCTTGTTAGGATATCTGAGACTGTAAATTGTTACAGAAGCAGACAGCTTTACCATTCTTTTTCAGAGTGGCTGGTGAGTTTGAACTACTGACCTTTCTGTTGGCAGCCCAAGGCCTAACTCACAACACCAGATTTCCTTTGCATTGCCCGAATCTGGTGCAAAAAAAGCTCTTTGTTCAAAAGCAAACATGTCACTTTGAGGACTAAAGTGCACCTGACCTCAAGCTGTGGTGTTTACAACCGTCTCATATTCACGTGAAAATTGGTCCATGAATAAGTGAAACCATAGAAGAATTTATGCTTTTGAATGATGGTGTTGGTGAAGAATATTGAATATACCATGGACTGGCAGAGGAACCAACAAATCTGTCTTGGAAGAAGAGCCAGAATGCTCGTTAGAAGCATGGAAGATGAAACTTCTTCTCATATACTCTGGACATGTGATCAGAAGGAACCATGTTACATCAATCTAGGGAAAGTGAAGAGTCAGTGAAAAAGGGGAAGACCCCAGTGCGATGGATTGGCACAGTGGCTGCAGCAGTGGGCTCAAACTTAACAACAATTGTGAGGATGAAGCAGGACCAGGCAGTGTTTCATCCTGTTGTGTACAGGGTCACCGTGAGCTGGATCAATGACACCTAACCACAACGTTAATATTTATATTTTTAATAGCGAATAGTCATTCATACTGCACACTTCTATAGTCCTGAAAGTTGGCTTACATTTCCCTTAACGTATAAATGATTGAAAACATCTTTTTCTCAGAGCAGATGCTGAGGGGGAGAGAAGATGAGGGTAATACGATGTGGAACTGGAACAGCTATGGGAGAAATGCCCAGTAACTGTTTCTTGGTGGAGGAAGAGTATAGTGTAGGGTTAGGCGCATGCTCTCTGGGGTCAGGTTGTGCAGTTAGCACTAGACAAACTTACTTAAACTCTCTGTGCCACATCTGTAAAATGAGGACCACATTGTACCAGCCCCACAAGGTTGGTGCAGCAGCATGCGTTTCCTATGTAAAAGGCTTGGGAAAATACAGGGGAGATGGAAGGCACTTGGTCAGCGTGATTGTGAGTGAATGGAAAGAGGACTAGGGGTGGGGTGGGGGAAGACTCACAGCCAGCTCTGTTCCATGTGACTGGGTCCACTCTCCGTCATCTTATTAACGTGCCCCTTACCCAACAGGAGCCCACGAAGAACAACTGAACTGATCCAAATACAAGTTGTCTTGGTGCCTGAATGGACTATCGACACAAGCTAGAATCAAACAGTACCTGGTACGTGATACTGGTCCACGGACAAGACTGGAGAGTTTGGCAGCAGCCGCCCGTAAGACAGAGCAGAGTCTATCTGCTGGGATTGTACTGGAAGGAACCCCAACTGTCAACGGGCAGCCCCTCCACCAATGCACAGGGGTGGAAGTGACCCCTGTCTACCACACCCTGGGCTTCCTTCTTGGGTTGGCAGCTCTGGCTTCTTGACCCACCCCAGCCCTAGTTCTGTCACATTGATGTCACAATGTCAGCCTCATTCTTTCTGCCTGAGAGGGCTTTCAGATCCTGCTCTTCCTGAAGATGCTCCAATTTGGGTGGATTTGGGGGCACTCCCAGCAGTGTGCGGTAGCCTTGGGACCAAAATGAGTTCTCCAAGTTTCACAGACTGTAAACCCGAGTGTCTCTTAACAAAAGCCTCAAGGTGGGATAGAAAGGGCATGAGATTTCAAGTCAATTTGACTTTATAATTTTACTTTTCTATTTCTTTATGAGTAACTAATTTACTTTGTAATTGGTGATGATTTTTATGTAATTGTATGTGTTCTTGGGGATTCTCATAAAGTGGGAAAAGTCTAATCTACAAATCAATTCTAAGACGTAATGAAATTTTCTTGAAGGCTAAACTTAACAATGTTGACATGGTTGTAGTTGTGTGTTTTAGAGACATTGAACATTTACTGATTTTGAGTCAGCAATTTTCATGTTTTATAGCATCTATGATTTCTTTTCAGGTCTGCACATTTTTCTTAGTCCTTAGAAAAGCTCAGGGGGCCTTTGGCTATAGTGTCTCATGGATAAAACAGTCCCGGTATCTGGTTTCCTGGCTCCTGGGCTAAGTTTATTCTACCGAGAGCAGTGCTTTCTGATGTTACTATACCAAGGAAGTCCTTCTGCCAGACCCTTTTCCACATGCAGAGTGAAGCCTTTGGAAGATGTGACACATTGGAGAGAAGGAAGAAAGGGGAAAGGAAGAAAGGAACGAATGTTGCTTAAGAATCTTCCTTGGAAAATGAGGGAGGGAGGGGAAAACACTGGAGGGAAGGCAACACAGTGGGAGTAAATCGACAAAGTGTAAACATTTGACAGGATATTTGTACCTTTGCTGTGAATATATCCATGAATGTGGTGGGGCACACAGGGGGCAAAGTATGTAACTTCTTAGACATCACCAAACACCACGAGGGAATGAGTCACTGGACCTGAGGACTCAGGATCATAAAACCAGGGGACACCAAGGTCAGGTGGCATAACAAAGTCCACAAAGACAAGACTCTTATACCCTACTTTGATGAGCAGTGACGGAAATCTCAAAAGCTCATAAACAGCTACCTAAGTTACAGCTATTGATGTCTCCTTGTTCAGAGCAAAGAAGAGTGAAGAAAATTTCAGATACATGGAAACTGTTAGCCCAGTGATCGAACACACCACTCGAACCTCAGCCTCTTTGATCCTGAGACCAGAAGAACTAGATGGTCCCCGGCTATCACTTCCTCCTGCTCTGAAAGGGGTCAATTTACAAGGTCCTGGAGAGAATGGTGAAGAACGCAAAACAAAACAGCAACTCACTTCAGAGAAAGACTAAATAGCTTGTCAAGACCGCTCATCCCACAGAGACGACCATCTCGCTCACACCCCCTTATGGCTCATCACACAGATTGAAGTGACAGTCTCTGGAAAATCTGGTGGCACACTCTGAAGTGCTCACCACATGAAGAAGCGTCTCCGTTGTACAGCTTTGGAGAGCCTGGGTCAAGGACTCCAAGGCTATGCCATCTCCCAAGTTGGGCAGAATCTAATGTGTATAATTTCAGGATTTTGTGATTTGTTAGAGCATCTTTGTGGTTGGGGGGAGAAGGCAGGCCATGGTACTCACTGATGTAGGACTTCTGTATCTTGGGGCCCAGGGGCTTTCTGGGAAGACCCTGATACTGAAATCATATGCAAGATGCCTTCTGCGGGCTTATGGGTATGAAAATTGCACCAGGGTGTGGACCCTGAGCGTTACCCTCCCGTGAGAAAGGCTCCTGGCAAAGACCCTGTGTCTGGCTCACTCTACCACTTCCTGGGTGTTGCCGTGTCTTTATAACCATTGGGAAAGATGGTCTACATGCATAAATAAAGAATGATGGAGCTCCTCCCCTGCTTCATGTATGTGGATGGAGTGCTGGAGAGCCCAGTCATGACTTAGTACACCATTGGTTCCTTGGTCAGGGTTGAAGAAGACATCGTTCACATCGGGGTCTGGGGTCTAAAGTGCAAATGAGCTGCCTGCTGGCATTCTGTGGCATGAAGTCACATGAGCTCCTTCCTCACTGCCCCCCACTTGTGTCTTATCTTGAGGCACCAGGGAAAATGTAAGGGCAAGGAGAAATGCCACCCCGTTCCCTGTGAGCCAGTCTCCACATCTCTCTGAAAAATAAGGGTGTGTGTGACCGGTGAATCTCTTCCGGGCTTCATGGCGGGGGGTGAGTGTGGAGAGAACAAGCCATCAGCGTGAGTGCTTACAGGTGGAAGCGCTGGGCTGTGAACACACTCTCAACACCCAAGCAAAGCAAAACACCACAAACAGGCCACCGGGCAGACACCTGGTTAGGGCTGGAGCCTCAGGCTTTGTGGCGGTAAATGCAGCTCCAAGGGTCCACCACTGGTCCCAGAGTGGGGTGCAACATCACCCCGAGACCCTAGCTATTAGAGTCAGCCTTGTCTCTGTTCACGTCTACCCTACAGTTCCTTCTATGCAGAGACAAAGTTCCATGATGCTGGCATTTCCCCTAGTCCACAAGGTGGGCGGGTCAAACCCAGCAGCCACATTTTGGAAACCCTACAAAGGGTCACCGTCAGTCAGAACCAGCTTGATGGCACTTCACAACGCCACCACTACTTAAAGTCACGAGGGCCATGGTGGTTAGTGGCAGAATTCTCGCCTTCCATATGGAATACTTGGGTTATTATTAATAACATTTTGTCTTATAGACATCTTGAGGGATTTCAATCCGCTGCTATGAAGTCAACTCTTAGCACTCCTGGAGGACAGAGAAGAATCGCCCTGTGTGCTGTCAGGAAGGACCAGTCCCGGGACAGGGCAAAGTGGAGGGTCAGTGAAAAAGATGAATACCATGGAGTAGGTGGACTGACACTGTGACCGGCTTAAATGTCACAATTATGAGACTGGAGCAGGGCTGGGCAGCATTTCTTTCTGTTGTGCACGGAGTCGCTAGGAGTCAGAACCAACTTGACGGCACCTAACAACAACAAACAGACTGCCACATCTTTCTCCCAAAAGTGACAGGTGGATTTGAACCACTGACCATTTGGTTCCCAGGCAAACCCTTAACCACTACCATACTCCCTGAAGGACATCATGCTTGGTAAAGGGTCATCAAAAAAAAACAAAAACAAAAAAAAGACCTTCAATGGGTTGGAAAAAGCAAGACACTCAGGAAGATGGAATGGCACAGTGGCTGCAACCACGAACTTCAACACAGCGAATTAGTGTGAGGCTGTTGCAGGACCGGGCCGGGTTTCTTTGGCTGTACACATGCCACTGTGCAGTCAAACGGACTTGATGTCACTTAAGAGCAGCAGCAGCAACAGAATGGATATTAGGTTCCAATCATGAAAGATGGGCCGCGCTGAGCTCCAGCACCCTCCCCACATCTCCCCACCCGTAAACTAGAAACAAAGCCCTTCACACTCCCGCCAACACAATGCTGCCCAAAGGCACACTCTGGGGAAAGGCACTCCTTTAGGGTTTGCTGGGAATGAATGAGAATGTTGCCTGTTATTCTCACTAAAGTGTACACGACTATCTAAGACTTTGGCTAAAAGCCTGGCGAGTCCCTGACTTCTTAGAGAAGAGGGAGATCAGTACAGAGTGAGACAATGGGAAACCAAGAATGCCAGGAACACCTGGCTCTGCCTAGGACTGTCACACGTCACCCCAGAATATTACCCTGGTTCTAAGGAGGTGACTGCCCATCACAATATGTCGCATGTAGTTCTGCCAAAGAGACCGTGTGTGTGTGCACGCACGCGTCTCTCTCTACACAACTCCAAACAAAGAAAGCTCAATGCCACGTGGCTTGGCTGGGTGGAGCCTTCACATGTAACGCTTCAAGTCCCTCAAGGCCAGTGGGCGGGTTTTCCAGATGCTCGGGTTAGTCATTGGTTAGCGCCCCCTGCAGGTACCCTACCATGTTGCTCTGCGACTGGGTGGCCCCGTACATGGTGATGCCGTTGGAGGGTGCTGCTGGCTGCGGCGTGTCGGGCTGGACGAACCCTCGACGGTCAATCAGGCTGCAGGTGGGCAGAGAGAAGAGAGTGAACGAAAAATCAAAGACATGCTGCTCGCGGTAAATTCCATTTCTAGACTCCATTGCTGGGCATCTCGGAGCGCATCTCTACCCGCCTCAGGCACCATCAGGCCCTGCCTTTTGCCCCTTCTGCCATGAAAACGCATGGCGAAGCTGTGACCTTCTCATCGGCTGCTGACCCCAGCCAGTGCTCTCCTCACCTGGGCTAACTCCGCCCTTGAGAAAGCACCTGACCTTCTGGGTCTTACCTGGGTGAAATGGGTCCACACAGGGCAGCACAGCAGTTAGTAAAGATATTCCCATAGCTGTAGGGATTGTAATTTTCTTTGCCTCTTTTATTTGACCAAGATCCTTTAATCTGAAAGAAAAGGACAGTTATTCACACACAGTCACCTTCCCCTAAGTGCCTCTCCCCCCACCCCCCAGCTGGTGGGACCGGGAGAAGACCATACAGAAAGCAGGCAGTCTTGACTTGTGTCTTCACCAGGAACAGAAAATGGACACTTTTTTTAAAAAAAAGAAAAATTGGCATATATCCCAAACTTGGAAATATTCAGTCCTATAGCAGCAGGTTGGATTAAGGAGAAAGTAAATAAGAAGCTTTTATTTCTGCCACAAGGTACGGAGTCACAGGCTCACACTTGGTGCCCTAAATCTTCGTTAAATGACTGGCAGCTTGGAAATTAACATGATTCCTCTAGCTGCCAAAACTGACCTCACAGGTTGTCAGAATACAGCTGTGGGACTCCCCATCTGCTCTGTTTGGCAGATTCTAACATCCAGTTACCAGATACAGATGGAGATAGGAATTTCATCTTGGCTCTCACTGCCTCTGGTTTCTCAGGCCCTCATTTCAGGTAACTGATTCTGGGGCATTTCATTCATGTCTTGGAGACTTCTGCAGAGGGGACCATGCTTATCATTAAATGTTTTCCAACACGATGTGCCGTATTTTCATACTTTTTGTCTGTCGGCATTAAGTTTAGCTAGATATATTTAAGGAGCTCTGGTAGCGTAGTGATTATGAATCGGGCTGCTAACCTCAAGGTCGGCAGTTTGAAACTAACAGCTGTTCCGCAGGAGAAAGATGAGGCTTTCTGCTCCCGTAAAGATTTACAGCCTTGGAAACGCTGTGCAGGGTCACTATGAGTTGGAACCGACTCCACGGTACTTAACAACAACAACAAAAGTAAATTTTGGGTTCAGGCAACATCATCACCAAACTGAAGAGATTAAATCTGAATGGTTGTCTCCTATGTTTGTTCTGGGACGTCAGACTGCCACAATGTCTCTTTAGGAGGGAAGGTGAGACAAAACGATTTAAGGAGGAATGGAACGGAGTCTTCTCCTGGGATCTGAAATTGGGTGTCCTTGGCTGACCTATATGTATTGAAGTGACATTGTCAGACTAGAACAAGAGAATCCAGGGACTCCAAATGGGGAGAGATGCAGTATGTAGGAACACTGCTACGGATTCTCTGCTCTCAAGAGGACACACTGGGGATGGGACGCATAGAAGGTGATCCCAACCTCAACTCCTCTTTGCTTCTCGGCTGCTAAACACAAAAGAATGTGTCCATGTCCCATGGAGTCCAGAACTTACGTCTTCATTCGTTGTCTGGTTAGAGCTGATCAAGTACGTGTGGAACCCTGAGAGACCCACAATAGACCAGACGGAGAAGAAGCACACCACCGCCTCCAGCACAGTGAGGGGAGTCAAGGAGAAAAGCTGAGAAAGTGGACCCCAGGGGCCACACACCCACACGTGGCCCCCCTCTAACCCTGGGTCACTTTCCTCTCCTTCACCTACCTACTGTTCCCACTCACCAGAGGGAGACTTCCACCTTCGCAACACAGAGCAGTGTTTGTGGCTGGGTACCTGAATGACTGGCGGGCTCAAAGAATGTCGCTTTGTGAGCTCAGACTTGGGACGGGCACTGGTTTGAGTTGGCGGTTCAGGCCTTCCATGATAGGATTCAACACTATCACCTTAATCACACACAAATCGGACTCCTGAGGACCGTCCTGTCAAACGCCTTTTCCACCCCGAGATGTGGAGGCCGTGACATTGAAGCTTCCACTTCCGCAAACTGGAAGTTGTCAGGAGACCACCAATATATTATGGATAGAACTATGTCCCCCCAAATAGGCCATAAACACCTGTCGCCATGGTTATAATCCGATTTGGGCACAGGTTTCCTCTGCTATGTTCACAAAGAGATCTGGAAGCTGAAGTCCCAGGGAGGGGGGTGGTTTACTCAGAACATACTGCTGCCACAACCCTGGGCCTGAATAATTGGGAAGGCGGTACAGAAGCGGCCAACGCTTTCTTAGCCTCTACCTGGGTCAGTGTGAGTCGGAGCCGACTTAAGGACACTCAACAAAACAACACTAACAAGGATGGGTAGAAGGGACAGGTAGGAAAGCAGCCTCTGACCGGGAGCTGCTACCAGCCTCCATTCCTCTCCAGTCCCTCAGTGTCACCCACCAGGGCAACTGGTCACAGGGGAGGCCTGGCAGGAACAGAAGACCACACAGATGGTGTCCACGCGGCTAGCATGGCCTTCCCCCAGGCCAGGGCTCACAGACGCTGCTTCTCTTACCCTCATCCCTCACCCAGAGGGGGCAGACTGGGAGGCCACATGCATGGGAGCATATCACCCATGGTTGGAAAGCAGGGGTGGAGTGGATTCCAGCGGACAGGCGGAGATGAGGAAAGCTGGGTTGTGTACAAGGAAATTGACATGGGTAATGTGAGTTTGCACAGGTTGGAAAGATCAAAGAGGTGGTGGCAAATGGGAAATGAACCAGCCAAGGGCAGACAGGAGGGCATCAAGAAGAGAGCCAAAGGATCCCATGAGTGAACGGCTCACATGGACCTGAATCTCCATCTCAGAAATACCAGGGGGCATCAAAAAGCTTATGGAAGAATTTCAATATTTTTTAATTCTGTTTTTCCAACTTTATGAAGCTCCCTCACACTTGACTGTCACCAAAAGTTTACAGTCCAGGGAGAAGGATGTTGAGTGTAAATATGCATGGCGTCCATACGTGGTGACCTTGGGGCAGTGGGTAGGTACACGTGGAGGAGTCACAGTGTGGGGAGTGGCTGAGACCACTTACAAGGAGCCCTGGTGACACAGTGGGTTAAGCACTGGACTTGGAACCGAAAGCTTGGCAGTGGTCCAAACCCAACAGCTGCTCCTTAGGAGAAAGATGAGGTAGTCTATGTCTGTGAAGATGAAAGCCTTGGAGATCCTTTGAGGGCAGATCTCCTCTGTCCATCAGGGTCAAAATGAATTGGAATCAACTCAAGAACAGTGGTTTTAGGTTTTTTTTAAGCAGTCATGGTCCCCCGGTGGGCAGGTATGTATAAACGCCAATAGTGACAAGAGAAAGTTTGGCTTTTCATACTAATTTCTCATGTGTGTGAGAAGACGTTGATAAATCACAGAATGCAGTACCACAGTGAACTCACAGCTGTCAAAATGACACGAGTTCATGGTGGCCCACTTTCTCCCCCCCCACCAGCTGAAACTTCACCCATGTCACAATGGGTCCGATCTCAAAACCTCCCTATGGACCAAAGCATTGAATCTTCACGGCAATCCAATGAGAAGGGAACATGAGGGTACCCACTTCATGGATGGGGAAACAGAAGCAGAAGCCGGTAGCAACTTGCTCAAGAAATAGCAGAGCTAGGATTTGAACCCGGGCACCTGGCTCTGCCTATGTGACAGACAGGCTGGGGGGAGGTCTCTTCCCTGGTCTTGGTGAAGGGACAAATGGCTCATGGCCGATCACCACCCTTGCTGGATGGACTGACATAGGGACACTTAGTGTCAGGAACCAATGACACTTTTAGACAGAGAAGGTACAGGGACCCATACGATACAAAGCAATGACCCAACAGCTAGATACAAATAGAGCAAGAAATGGAAATGTCTGCTCTTAAATGTATCAAAAGCGATTTACCGAGTTCTAAAGAGACATCTCTGGTGCACAAGACCTCTTCAAAGTGTTCAAGAGAAAAGATGTCCATTTGAGGCCAAGTCATGGTATTTTCAACAGCCTCATACGCATGTGAAAGTTGGACAGTAAATAAGGAAGACCACCTACTAAAAACCTTATGCAGAGTCACCATGTGTCAAGACACTGTGCTAAAAAATAAAGCCCTGGTGTGGTACTGGAAAACAAGCAAGTCGGCCAGCCTCAAGGTCAAGAGTTCAAACCCACCAGCTGTTACTTGGAAACCTTTTAGAGAGTCGCTATTAGAATTGACTCCGTGGCACTGAACAATGAATGAAGTTAATTTTAAAGGGGGAGTAGAAGGAGCTCTGGTGGTGTAGTGGTTACGAATCGGGCTGCAAACCTCAAGGTCGACAGTTGGAAACTACCAGCCATTCCGAGGGAGAAAGATGAGGCTTTCTAATTCCCGTAAAGGGTTGCTATGAGTCGGAACCGACTCCATGGCACATAACGACAACAAGAACTGATGCACTGATTTATGGTGTTGGAGAAGAACACTAAGAGAACCATGGACTTGCAGTCCCTGGAGAAGGTCATTATGTTTGGTAAAGTGGGGGGGTCAGTAGAAAAGAGGAAGACCCTCCAGTGAGATGGACTGGCACAGAGGCAGCAGGGATGGGCTCACGTGTAACCACAATTGGGAGGATGATGCAGGACAGGGTAGTTTTGTTCTGTTGTTGTTGTTGTTAGGTGCCATCAAGTCGGTACCAA